>NC_053492.1:240348851-240650101 GCF_905171775.1 Rana temporaria
TACTCAACATATTTGTCGCGTACCTCACGAGCTGATTGGGGGGCCAAGCCAGCGCGACCAGTGTCCAGCCCGGGAAGGGGATCTGAGGGTAGTCTTGCCTCAGAACCGATGTCTGGTAGGTACGTCTGGGAGTGCCTGCGTAAAAAGTTGTGCAAAATGCAGCAGGCAAATACAACGGTGTCCAATTTATATTCCGCCAGATGTATCGATGTCCTGAACAGGCGGAACCGGTTGGTGAGTATCCCAAAGGCATTCTCGACTACCCTCCGAGCCCTGGCCAACCGAAAATTAAACACACTCCTCTCTGAGGTGAGGGTCCTCTGGGGAAAAGGCCGCATGAGGTGAGGACCAAGCCCGAAAGCCTCGTCCGCTAGGAACACAAACGGAAGTCCTTCCACATTATCTTCATCTGGTGGCAATGCCAGACCACCAGCTTGGAGACGATCATAGAAATCAGTCCGTGCGAACACTCCCCCATCAGACATCCGGCCATTCTTCCCCACGTCCACATATAGAAACTCATACTGTGCCGACACCACCGCCATCAACACAATACTATGATAACCCTTGTAATTATAATAGTAGGACCCCGAGTGGGGTGGGGGCACAATGCGGACGTGTTTCCCATCTATTGCTCCACCGCAGTTTGGAAAATCCCACCGCTGGGCAAATTGGGAAGCCACAGACTGCCATTCCTGTGGTGTGGAGGGTAGCTGTGGGGACAAACAAAAAAAGAGATTTAGTACTTTGGAACAAAAACATCCTACAAGCATCCTTGTGACACTTCAAAGTATTAAAATTGCATTAGAAAAATGTGCATGGCGAATTTGGGAAATGAAATATATAGGGCCACTTCATTAAGAGACTCCACAGCCCTCTGATGGGGACAATAAAAGTTTGAAGGGGGGGGGGGACACAAAAACCAAAAAGTCCTGTTTTAAAAAATGACAAGGTGGGTTTGTCCCTAGGATAGCATGCTGGACAGGTTAATATTGGGTAAGGGACAAATATGCAGGTAGGTCAAGAATAAAACATGTAAATCTTATATCAACATGCATAGGGAGAAAAGGGAACGTTAGTTAAACACACAGCATATCTGGGAAATTAAAAATAAAGTTAGTTAGCAACATTATTACAGCAAGGAAACTTACCTTAATATACTCCTCATGCATAACTTTGATGATGGCAGCACACGTGTCCGGTATGATGACCCCAAGCGCCTGCGGAGAGATGCCTGTTGAGAACTTGAGGTCCTGCAGGCTCCTCCCAGTCACCAGGTACCGCAACGTGGCAATAAGCCTCTGCTCGGCCGTGATGGCTTGGCGCATCACAGTGTCCTGCCTCGTGATATAGGGGGACAGAAGTTCCAGCAGACTGTTGAATACGGGGTCCGTCATGCGGAGAAAATTCCTAAAGTCATTAGGATTATTCTCCTGGAGTTCCCTAAGCAGAGGCATATGTGAGAACTGGTCACGCTGGCGCAACCAATTCTTGGTCCAGAAACGCCTCCGCCCCCTGTTTCTGGCCAAAGTACTGGAAAAATGAACATATCCAGCAGCCATCCCATAAACAGCACCAACTCGCGAAAATTGACGCTGCTGCTCCATCATGGCTTCAAACCGGCCGGCTGGTCAGTCAAGAACACACTCAAACAGAAAGCACTCGCAAATCCAGCACTACCTGCGACAAACGCGTGACAAACAGATACGAGCGCACAGGATGCAACTGCTAAAGCAGAAACAACCTGCTAGCCTATAGCCGAATGACAACTACGTTACCGCAAGCACACGCACTGAACCCGTGAATACACGCTGTCAAAGCCTGGAGACCGAGAAGCGCGAATCAGCTCTAACCAAACCTTCACTAACACGAGCAAACCCGTAACTAGCAAAAGAGGAACAGAGGGCGGCGGCATTAAGTTTGGTCTTCCCCTTTATAGTGACGTCGTACGTAGTTTACGTGCACGCGTTCCGGTACGACGGGAATTTGGTCCGCTGGTGTGTACAAGCCAGCGGAACCAAACAAAAATCAGCCTTGTACGCCGGAAACTGTCCGGCAGACAGTTTCCAGCGCACAGATCCGGTCGTGAGTACAAGGCCTAAGTGTCACATGATCTGTCATTACATATACACACCTTTTTTAAAGTCCCCAGAGGCTGCAACACCTAAGCAAGAAGCACCACTAACCAAACACTGCTATGAAGATAAAAGGAACTCTCCAAACAAGTAAGGGACAATGTTGTTGAGAAATACAAGTCAGGGTTATGTTATAAAAAAATATCCAAATCTTTGCTGATCCCCAGGAGCAACATCAAATCTATCATAACCAAATGGAAAGAACATGGTAGAACAGCAATCCTGCCAAGAGATGGCTGCACACAACTCACAGATCGGGCAAGGAGGGCATTAATCAGAGAGGCAGCACAGAGACCTAAGGTAACCCTGGAGGAGCTGCAGAGTTCCACAGCAGGGACTGGAGTATCTGTACATAGGAGGACAATAAGCCGTACGCTCCATAGAGTTGGGCTTTATGGCAGTATGGCCAGAAGGAAGCCATTAGTTTCAGCAAAAAACAAAATGACACGGTTTGAGTTTGCAAAAAGGCTCGTGGGAGACTCCCAAAATGTATGGAGGAAGGTGCTCTGTTTTGATTAGGCTGAAATGTAACTTTTTGACCATCAAAGAAAATGCCATGTCTGGCACAAACCCAACACATCACCCAAAGAACACCATCCCCACAGTGAAACATGGTGGTGGCAGCATCATGCTGTGGGGATGTTTTTCAGCAGTCTGGACTGGGAAACTGGTCAGAGTTGAGGAAAAGATGGTGCTTAATACAGGGATATTCTTGAGCAAAACCTGTACCACTCTGGGGGTTATTTACTAAAGGCAAATCCACTTTGCACTACAAGTGCACTTGAAAGTGCACTTGGAAGTGCAGTTGCTGTAGATCTAAGGGGGATATGTAAGGAAAATAAAAAACAGCATTTTAGCTTGCACATGAGTGGATAATAAAATTAGCAGAGCTTCCCCACATTTTAGATCTTCCCGTGAGATCTACAGCAACTGCACTTCCAAGTGCACTTGTAGTGCAGAGTGGATTTGCCTTTAGTAAAGTGGATTTGTAGAGTAGAGTGGATTTGCCTTTAGTAAATAAACCCCTCTGTGTGTGATTTGAGGCTAGGACGGAGCTTCACCTTCCAACAGGACAATGACCCCAAACACACTGCTAAAGCAACACTTGAGTGGTTTAAGGGGGGAAACATGTAAATGTGTTGGAATTGCCTAGTCAAAGCCCAGACCTCAATCCAATAGAACATCTGTGGTCAGACTTAAAGATTCACAAGCACAAACCATCCAACTTGAAGGAGCTGGAGCAGTTTTGCAAGGAGGAATGGGCAAAAACCCAGTGGTAAGATGTGGCAAGCTCATAGAGACTTATCCAAAGCGACTTGTATCTATGATAGCCCCAAAAGGTGGCTCTACAAAGTATTGAATTTAGGGGGTGAATAGTTATGCACATTGACTTTTTCTGTTATTTTGTCCTATGTGTTGTTTGTTTCACAATAATAATAAAAAATAAAAAAAAAACATCTTCAAAGTTGTGGGCATGTTCTGTAAATTAAATGATGCAAATCCTCAAACAATCCATGTTGATTACAGGTTGTGAGGCAACAAAACACAAAAAATGCCAAGGGGGTTAAATACTTTTGCAAGGCACTGTATTTCATAATCTGTGCTATTTTGCATTTTAGCATAGTACTGGTTGCAATCTGTATGGATAGACCAATATATTCAAGGTGCTATAGTGGACCTTGTGGATGGTGCTGTAACCCGAACAGACAAATAAGCATTTCCACTAGCACATCTTATATTTTATAATCTGGGATATCTTGCATTTTGGCCTATAAATATCAAAGGTTGTATGACCTATAGATTGATGTTAAATATCTTCAAGGTGATGCAGTTGGCAGGAGGGATGGTTCTGTCCACTGTACGTACATACAAATTTCCACCATCTCATTCCGTATCAGAGTAAGGCCGCGTACACACGATCAGTCCATCCGATGAGAACGGTCCTAAGGACCGTTGTCATCGGTTAACCGATGAAGCTGACTGATGGTCCATCGCGCCTACACACCATCGGTTAAATAACCAATCGTGTCAGAACGCGGTGACGGAAAACACAACGACGTGCTGAAAAAAACGAAGTTTAATGCTTCCAAGCATGCGTCGACTTGATTCAGAGCATGCGCAGGTTTTTAACCGATGCTTTTGCATACTAACGATCGGTTTTGACCTATCGGTTAGGCGTAAATCGGTTAAATTTTAAAGCAAGTTCTCATTTTTTTGACTGAAGGTTAAATAACCTATGGGGCCTACACACGATCGGTTTGGACTGATGAAAACGGTCCTTCAGACCATTGTCCTCTGGCGATCCTATCGTGTGTACGCGGCCTAAGGGGTTGATTTACTAAAGACAAACAGAATGTGCACTGCAAAGTGCATTTGCACTCTGCAGGTGCAATTGCTGAAGGGCTTAGTAAATGAGGTAAAACTTTACTTTGCAATAAATACCCAATCGCGTACAAGGAAAATAAAAAAACAGCGTTTTTTCCTTCCACATGATTGGATGATGGAAGTCAGCAGAGCTGCTCATTTACAAAGCTCTAGACTCTAGAGCAATTTATTTTGCAGAGTGCAACTGTCATTTTTTTTGCCTTTAGTAAATCAACCCCTAACTGTCTTTATTTAGACATTAGAAAACAAACTACCAACATTACAGGACAATGCAGGGCCTCAAAGGTCCCTGCATGCTTACAATTGATTGGTAATATTCTTATCATTGATTCCCGTATGTATCATTTATCATGTATCATTGACAAAGAAATAAAACATCTATTGCCTTTTGAACTATACACTGATAAAACATTAACACATCTTGCTCTCATTTATGAAGCCAGTCCCTGCATTATTCTTGGGGTATTGATTTTTAAACTTATAATGGACTTTTTTTTATTGATTTGACAGAGGTTAAGGACCTGTGTCAGATCAGAGGAGAATTCCTTTCCTCTTTAACAACACAGAGATACAAGCAGCATACAAGTTATAACTCTTTTCCATTTATTAATGAGAAAAAAAATATTAATTAGGAAAAAAATCATTATATGGATGACCTTCCATTTTAACAGTCTGGTGCCATTTTAGAATGGCTGTGTAGTAATTACTCTCTGCCACAGCACATAGTTTTAGTGGCTGCAGTTTGTCATGGCAGGGGTTAGTGCCAGAGCTTCAAGCTGTCATTGACAGATGGAATCCACCATCGTGCCTTGGAACTGAACCAACCACCTGAGCATCCTTTCCCAATATGTTCGTTTATCGTGATTCGTAACGAGTCGTAATTTCGTAAGACGTTAGTTATCGTATTCGTACTCTTTAGTATTTTCTTTTTTTTCTGTTAGTTTCTTTTTCGTTGAATCAAGATTAGTATTTTCGTTATATTTTGTATTCTGCCGCGTTCGTATTTTTAAAATGATTTTATTCGTTCCTTCGTTTTTACGTTGGTTTAATTTTCGTTGTTTTGCTATTCGTATTTACATTATATTTTCCATCATGCCGCGTTCGTATTTTCGTAAAAAAATATATCTTCGTTGCTTTATGATCATTCGTATTTTCGTGTCTAATTTCCTTTGATTGTAAAAACGTACTTTTGTAGATTTTATTGCATTCGTAATTCTGTTAGAATACATTTTACGTTTATTCGACACACTACTCGTCGTAATTTTGTAATTCGTACTTTACTGTGATTGACTTAACTGTCTTAGTTAGCACACACACCCTGTCTAGAATGAAGTCTGACGTAGAAGAAAACTAAAATATGTCAGATATTACAAATACAAATCTAGAAATTAGATGCACTGCAGTCTAACACAGAAAAAGACACAAGGAGCCAGGAGGTAATGAGAAAGAAGCTCATTGAGGGAAGGAACAAACCTCTTCAGAGGAAAGGGACAGCGCTCAGTGGCTATTGGTCAATGTCCAGAAATATTTCAGTATTAACGAAAGCTAATTTACATTATTTCGTATTTTCGTTGTTTTCATTTCCGTTTTCCGAAGATTCGTAATTTATTTTTCGTTAGTTTTGATTTTCGTTTTTTATTCTTTGTTCGTCATTTTGGTTGTTTTCTTTTCATTCCTCGAATATTAGTAAGTTTGCATTTTCGTTCATTTTGTTTTTCGTAATTTTTTTTTTTGGGTTCGGTATTTTCGTTATTTCTATGTTTTCGTTTCTTTCTTCTTTCGTATCTTCATTGTTTTCCATATTCGTTATTTTGAAAATATCGTTATTCGTTATTAATTGCGCTAAACCGTTCATTCATTCGTATGTTAACGAATCAACTAAAATAACGAAAATTGACGGAAAACGTATTCGTAACTTAAAAAATTGCATATGTCTAGTAAGCACAAGGTGTTGGGGATAACCTATGATAGGGACATTCTATGATCAAGAAATACATAGAGAACATTTGCACACCTTTTAGGGAATAAAAAGTGTTTGCCGTGTGTATGATCAAAACCTGGTTGTAGATTAGGGGAGGTTCATTTAAATACTGTCTGAGTCTATATACACTTTGCCAAAAATATGCTGTTGTGGTGAATTTTATTGCTGCAAATGAAGGAAGTGAAATTAAGATGGTTTTAGAGGGTTAAAGAAGACTCTTTTAACTACCCTGGATTTGTTCTTATACCAAAAAAGGCCCCTCGTGTGCTAAGAACTTTAAATATTGAGGTACAGAGGAACCCTAACCTTAACTTTTCATGTACATTTTCATTATCATTAAAGCAATGTGAACACCAAGGGGGTTATTTACGAATAGAAAATCCACTTTACACTACAAGTGCAAACTACAAGGGCAAAGTGTAGTTGAAATTGCACCGAAAGTGCACTTGGAGGTGCAGTTGCTGTAGATCCGAGGGGGACATGCAAGGAAAATAAAAAACAGCATATTAGCTTGCACATGATTGGATGATAAAATCAGCAGAGCTTCCCCTCATTTCAGATCTACCCCTCAGTTCTACAGCGACTGCAATTCCAAGTGCACTTTTCACTTGTAGTTTGCACTTGTAGTGCAAAGTGGATTTGCGTTTCGTAAATAACCCCCCATGTCCATACTGACTTGGTCACCACATGGCTGTGTTAGTATAGCAAACACTGCCTATCCAGTGGCAAGGTTTCACGCTAATTTGACAAAATTTTGTGGAGGCAAATGATGTTTTAAAAGCAAAATCAACTTCAAGGAGATCACTTCTCCTTATTTGTCACAAACAATTCAGCACACCACAGACACATACACACTAATAGAATCTTGTGCATCATATACGCACACAAAAATATGATGATACATATCAAAACACGAGATGGAGAGGATCACACACTCTTAACAACTTAACAAACTTACATTAAAATATGACAGGTACAAATTCATATTACAAAACAGCACACAATTCAATGCAGCATCGTCACACTGTATTCCGTTACCTCCCAAGTGATGCTCCAATCAATGTATGCTCCTTACTGAAAACTGCAGATCATGGTGAAAGAAAAGTAGATCACAATTTGGAATGGTAAGCCTGATGTTAGAGGTCACGTTTATTGTACACATGCTGGCTCAGGATTGGTTGACATTGCCATGTGAATTATAGTAGTGTCTGTCACAAGCTAAAGATCCAGGGCCATCAGCAGTCATCATCATCATCAGCAGCAACATCTAGCATGTGCTATTAGTGCCATATCCTTGCCAAACCACTGCCCATGACATCATCCTTGACTTTGCTGGCATTCCCTGTGAGTTGCATTAGCATTTTTGAGGGAACAGTGCTGTTTTCCCCCACAACAACATATCATTGTAACAGTAATGTATTTATTGCTTGTTAAAACAGCTAGCTATTGATTCAAATTATAAATGATCTTCTGCTGTAGAGGTGAATGGGGGTCTTGTCCAGGTCTCCCTTTTGGGAACATTATGTAAAATACAGCATAAAAAAAGCTAATACAAAAATAGCACCCCCCCCCCCATGTATGCCCATGTGTTCTTATTTTGTGAGCTTTAAATGCTTACACAAACATGGGTAATGTCAATGTTTTTGCTGTCTCGCCAGTGACTCTTATGATTGCCATACAGGATAAGAATTTTATTAGAATATCTTAATTTCAAGAACATTCATTTGATTTTCTAATAAAATTCATCAAGCCATTGAATGTAATGAGAATTTTCACACACACATATTTGTATGAATGTTTGTTTGAAAATGTACTGGTGTATGGCCAGCTTCAGCTATCTCCTTCTTATCTTAGTGCTACACTAACAATTTAGGCAAACAGATTCCCAAGATAGCAATACTGTATAACTGTGAAATGGAAAAAAGGCTCTCCTAAACTAAAAAGCAAATTGTGCTTTACAACTCCACTACATTAATGCAAAATCTCACTTGTGTTGTATCCTTGTTCCCAGGAGACTTATGCCTAGTACACACGAGAGGATTTATCCGCGGAAACGGTCTGGCGGATTTTGATCTCCTGGTTGTACTAACCAGGAGATCAAAATCCCAGCGGAATTCCGTCCACGGTGACGCGTCGCGCCGTCGCCGCGATGATGACGCGGCAACGTACGCGACGCAGTGATATAAGGAATTCCACGCATGCGTCAAATCATTACGACGCATGCGAGGGATGGGTTCGGACGGATCGATCCGGTGAGTCTGTGGAGCCGATTCCAGCGGATAGATTTCTTAGCATGTTAGGAAATTTTTAGCCGCTGGAAATCGGTCGGCCCGAAATATATCCGCGGATAAATATCCGCTGGATCGTACACACCAGCGGATCTATCCGCTGAAACCGATCCGCGGATCAATTTCAGCGGATCGATCCTCTCGTGTGTACGGGGCCTTAGAAGATTTCTCTGATTTAGAAATGTGTTTTGATGTAAATACACATGGTTGTGACCTTAGTTCTGAGGTGGTTAAGAATGTAAGATTAAAGTCTTGCAGCTAAATTGATCAGGTTTAAAGGATGGTTCCTCCCCAGATTTGATGTTCCTCTTTTTCTTGGAAGGCACTACTGGGTTCGGCATTCTTCTTTTCCCTGCATACCTCCAATGATGCTGATGCAGTATTTTGTGTTTGTGTCCTTTATCATATATTTATATAATGAAACTGAATCCCCAGATCATGTTTATTATAACATTATGGGCAGTCCCTTGAGGAGTAGAATTTTAGTTTTGGGCTTGCAAACGCGCACAAAAACAGTATCCTGTGCACTTCCACAAGAGTGGCTTCATCACGGCCCGGCTATCCACACAGCAGGAGCCCACAAACCCAGAAGATAGACCGGGTCAAGGGGAAAACCCTCGGTAGCAGTGACAGCATGCTTCTGGAGGGCTTTGCTTCAAAAGTAAGTTTGTCATGTGACAATAAAATCGTTCCCACACTGCAAGGGCTTGTTTAGGTCCAGGCAGCATAAATAAAGGAAGATTTGCTTACTTGATCCTCCATCCTGCAAGTCTCGTCCTTAGAGAGTCTTCTCCCCCATGCTCCAGTGATCTAAGGTCTTCTGATGTCTCAGGCCTCGTACACACGACGGGACATGTCCGATGAAAACGGTCCGTGGACCGTTTTCATCGGACATGTCCGCTGCCGGATTTTGGTCTGATGGCTGTACACACCATCAGACCAAATTTCCCGCGGACAGCGAACGCGGTGACGTGGCCGCGCTTCCACGCATGCATCGAATCACTTTGACGCATGCGAGGGTATTCGGCCGAGCGGACATGTCCGGTGAGTCGTACAGACGACCGAACATGTCCGACGGACAGGCTTCCAGCGGACATGTTTCTTAGCATGCTAAGAATTTTTTGTCCGCTGGAAACCTGTCCGATCCGTCAGAAAATGGTCCGGTCGGCCGTACACACGACCGAACATGTCCGCAGAAACTGGTCCGCAGACCAGTTTCATCGGACATATTCGGTTGTTTGTACGAGGCCATAAAGACTGATGCAGAAACCATAACTTCCCATTTTTCCCATTGGGGCCCCCTTTATTCTATTGGGTCCTTCTTTTATACCCCCTACATCTCACGGCTAATTTAAATGAAGCACACCCCCTACCTGCCTATTTTGAATTAGGCGGGCTTACGCCGGCCTATTTACACTACGCCGGCGCAACGTACGGCGCGGGATCTTTCAGAATACTGTTCTGGGCTCCCTGTTTTACGTCGGCGTAGCGCATATGAGATGCACTACGCCGGCCAAAGATACGTCGAGCTACGTGAATCTAGCTCCTAATGCGCACACCTATTTGTAATCAACCTCAGTAGTGAGAAGCTGCCAACATCAAACAGGTTACCACAAACCCACAGATAAATTGAATATATAGCAAAGGATGTGAGCTAACTACATGAACGTACAGCCATCACCAATATGGAAACAGCAGGGGGGGAGGAAGGAACCCCGCTCCCCATTATCCCAACAGGGAGATGCTGTTGCATCAAAGAGAAGGAGAGGCTGCAGGGCAGGGAAACGTATACAATCCCAAAAAAAGAAGGAGGGCCAATTAACCTCCCTGGCGGTATGATTCTGTCTGGAATTACGTACCAAAAGCGGTACAATTATTTGCAAGGAAATTTGGGGTTTTATACTGTAGGCCTGTAATTTCTAGGAATAACTCACTTAAATCTGACCAAACAAGAGACTAGTAGGCATCCCGGGTATGAAATTTTTTTAAAAACAAAATGATAAATTATAATATAATAAATAATTATAAATAATTATAACAAATAATAATATAATTCTAATAAAAATTATTCAATAATGTAATCAACTCAGAATCACTGAAATTTTCTCAGTTGCAGAATTGTCGCTGTCATTATTTATTTATTTTTATGACGAATTTCCCCACAAATCGCTGTCGCACAATTCTGCAAGTGATTATAATTTATTATCGCTGTTTTTTAGCTGATCTAAAACCATTTTTAACATAAAGGGACACTTTTGGTTGCTATGGACAATCTACAGTTTGCAGGCAGAAAAAAAGGTTTTTATTATATAAAAAAACATACAGGGCACTGGGCAGACCACTAGGGACAAGGGGGGTGTGTTTTTTTTACATACAGTACTGTAATCTATAAGATTACAGTATTAGATCTATAAGATTACAGTATACTGTATGTAAGGTGTTTGTTTACGTTTTTGAATTTGACGCCGATCTCCGCTCCTGTGCGTCGTAACGTCGCAGGGAACGGAGATCGGCGGCACAGGAGGACGCTGTGTGAATCGAGCGAGGTCCCGCTCGCTCACACAGCGCGGTGACATAGCTGGATCCAGGACAAGGTAAGCCAGCGCACGCTGCAGGCTCTGCATATCTACCCCGAGCGTGACTCTGGGATACCGATTGCAGCAGAAAAAATCCAACCCGAGTCACGCTCGGGGTTACCACCAGGGGGGTTAAAGACTGGGATATATAACCTTAGTAAAATAGAATTGAGTGATAGTGAAAGGAATATTTTGGATTTGGGCTTGAAATGTGCTCCTAAGAAAAGAATGAACAAATTTGATGTATTCATTGATACACATAAGTTCATCCTCACATTGAATATGAAGAATTTTTTTCTGAGCCATCCGAGTGATACATCCAGACAAATAAGAGGAGTCTCAAGTATTATAGATAGTGGCCTGCATAATAAGTCAGTATTCAATCCCCAAAATGCCAACAATAATTTTGTTGAAGTGTTTAATAATATGGTGTTGAAGGACATTGAGGACCTCCCCCATAAAAAACGTATTAACCCTGAATATGTCCGTGATGGAATAAAAGCCCTGGAAGACAGAAAGGGAATTATCATTCGACCAGCGGATAAAGGGAGAGGGGTGGTGATATTGGAGCAGTCCTTTTTATCATAAACAGTTAATGGAGCTTCTCGGTGACCAGTCAACCTACAAGAAATTGTCAGGAGTTCCGACAGAAGCATACAGGGATCAGCTCAACTTGTTGGTTGAATGTGGAGCTAGAAATGGTGCAGTGAACACGAAAGAAAGTCAGTACCTTAATCCATCCTTGTGTGGAATACTGTTAATTACACTCTAACGAAGATTCATAAGAGTGTTGAGAACAATCCTGCACATCCCATCGTGAATGGTACTCCTGCACGTCCCATCGTGAATAGTATTGGGTCAGTCACGGCAAGGCTTGGAGAGTACCTTGATCGGTTTCTTCAACCAAATGTGTCCGGGTTAACGAATGGACGGGGTATAAGGCCCCGTACACACGGCCGAGGAACTCGACGTGCTTGGCACGTCGAGTTCCTCGTCGAGTTCTGGGATGAAGCCGCCGAGGAGCTCGGCGGGCCGCCTTCTCCCATAGAACAACGAGAAAATAGAGAACATGTTCTCTATTTTCTCGTCGAGCTCCTCGGCGGCTCCATCGAGCCAAAACTGTACAGACGACAGAGTTTCTCGGCAGAATCCGGGTTTTGACCGAGTTTCTCGGTGAATTCTGCCGAGAAACTCTGTCGTGTGTACGGGGCCTCAAGGGGAGATTATGAGACCGTGGAACCAATCCCATTGAAGAAGTCCTGAGTGACGAAACTGGTCTGGGAGTGGTTACACGGCATACTACTCGTGTTCCAGAACGTTCGGATTACCGACCACCGAGTGTGCAGTGTTTTAGAGTGAAGAGGAGAACGACCGGAGCGGGGGGTGAGACTCACAGTTAACTCTAGGTCCGCCGAGACCATAAAACATCAATGTCTTACCGCAAGTTTGTCTCTGGTTTGGAGCCCACTGCCGAGTTCATTGTTGAAGTGCCTCTATTTGTTTTGATATATGTGAGTACAATGTGTGAAGGTTTCTTATGCTGCTTTTAATAAATTAGTTTTGATATACTTCACCATTGAAACCATTTTATTTTTACATGTGGAACAATTTTGATTTATTGGAACACTGGTGGAATCGGTTATTACCTTTGGAGTCTTTATTCAGCTGTATTGCCGAGCATGTGAGTGCAAGGCATGTCATATTGGTAAGCGCAATTCCTTAGGGTGTGGAGGCACTGAGCACTTATGGTGTGGTGGAAGGTTTCAAGCAAGATTTCTTAAGAAGATTATTTGGACACTTTGGGCTAGATTCAGATAGGTTAGCGGATCTTTTAGATTTACGCTACGCCGCCGTTATTTTTTGAAGCAAGTGCTTTATTCAGAAAGCACTTGTCTCCAAAGTTGCGGCAGTGTATTGTAAATCCCCCGGCGGAATTCAAATTCCGCGGCTAGGGGGCGTGTACTATTTAAATCAGGCGCGTCCCCGCGCCGATCGAACAGCGCATGCGCCGCCCGCAAATTTTCCCAGCGTGCATTGCTCCAAATGACGTTGCAAGGACGTCATTGGTTTCGACGTTAACGTAAATTATGTCCGGCCGTATTCGCGAACGACTTACGCAAACGACGTAAAAAAATTCAAAACTCGGCGCCGGAACGACGGCCATACTTAACATAGGATACGCCGCACTTACCCCTGCTATATCAGGGGTAACTTTCCGCCGGAAAAAGCCGAACGCAAACGACGTAAAAAAAAAGCCCCGGGCGGTCGTTCGTTTCTGAATCAGCGTAAATGCTCATTTGCATATTCAACGCGTAAAAGATATGGAAGCGCCACCTAGCGGCCGGCCTGGAATTGCAGCCTAAGATCTGACGATGTAAGTCACTTACACCTGTCGGATCTTAGGCATATCTATGCGTAACCTGATTCTATGAATCAGGCGCATAGATACGACGGCCGGACTCAGAGATACGACGGCGTATCAGGAGATACGACGGCGTATCAGGAGATACACCGTCGTATCTTCTTTCTGAATCCGGCCCTTTAAGTTTAAACACTTGAAATTTAATCACTTATGGACTTGGCTTGTCATTACCTATTTTTTGACCACCAGATGAACGTTTTGAACATTTATTTACATTTATTTAAGTCGTTTTTATTCCTCACATATATTTATTACCATTAGCATATGTGTTATACTTTTTCACAGATTTATTTACGCATTTATTTATGATTGAACACAGCGCTACTAGTTTGTTCACTCAGAATCATTACACATCACTATTTATTTATTAACTTCTGAATAAATCAATGCACTTTAAGCTCTACTTAGAAGCATTCATTTCAATCATATATACAGATGTACATTCAGCTGTTGGTGAATGTTATAGAGGAACAGTTTGTGAAAGCCTTGACATTATTTAACTTCACTTTAAAGCCATGGATGTATCTTTGTTTACATATGACATAAGAAAAAGTGTGTACTTGCCCTTCATGATTGTGACACCAATCTGCCGTCTCCAGTTACTATAGTAACCCGCCATCATTTATCTAGAATGGTTATTACTGCAACACAAATGATTTTCCAATAAGTTTTCATGAGTAAAAGCTACCTGTCCATCCCTCTGTCCATTATTTCTCATGAGACAATACAAATATGCCTTCAGTGTTCATTATTAGTCTGGAGATTATCAGTAGTAATTATCAGTTTGCTTTCAATTGCTGTTCTAAATCCATGGAAATATCAATAGGAATGAAGGAAAACTACTGTAAGCTGAAGATCTCAATCCAGCAGTGCTGTGATCTTTGGTCATTTTTTTACATCATATGTTGATGTCCGACATTTTTGCTGACACTCTGCAAGCTTATGTAAAAAAATCTACATTTTAAATGATGTGTAAAATTGTAAAGCTCTTAATCTCTATAGACCATTTCACATTAAATCACATTTAATCCTCACATTATTAGGCCGCGTACACACGGTCGATCCATTTGATGAGAATGGTCCGACAGACCGTTTTCATCGGTTCACCGCTGAAGCATACTGATGGTCTGATGTGCGTACACACCATCAGTTCAAAAACCGATCGAACAGTTCAATGCTTCCAACCGAACAGTTCAATGCTTCCAAGCATGCGTCGACTTGATTCTGAGCATGCGCGGGTTTTGAACCGATGCTTTTGTGTACTAACCATCGGTTTTGACCGATGGTCAGCCGTCCATCGGTTCGATTTTAAAGCAAGTTCTAAAACTTTGGTCTGAAGGACAAAAGTCCGATGGGCCGTACACACGGTCGGTTTGGACCAATGAAACTGGACTTCGGTCCGTTTTCATCGGTTTGGACCGGTCGTGGGTACGCGGCCTTACAGTTTTAAAGTGGCTTTCAGACAGCTGTAAGGCATCATTCCAAATACACATTTTGCTGTAAGAATAAAGTTTGTTATTAGAAGTAAAGAATGTCGAGCATTTCATGGAGTCCTATCTGAAGGCTAGTGATCAGCAATGTGAATGCGTACCAGGGCTTCCTGTCTACACACATTTGATCACATGCTGAGATCTGGTGTGGTCTTTAATATTTCCAGTTTCCTTTATAGTTTGACATCTTGGTTGATAAAGAAAAGGGAGCAAGTTGTCATCCATTACTTGCTTTGATTTTTAAACTTATGTCTATCTACCATATAGAAAGAGAAAATATAATTATTTTGGCCATACATCATCATTTACATTTAGTCATGGCATGACTAGGCCCTTCGTTGGCACGGAATAACATCAAAGGGAAGAGTCAGTTGGATCATCTGTCACAATCAACTGCCCTGAGCAAGAATTTCCTAGTATGTAGCCGGAATTAATTCTTGCACCTGCTTATAACTGGAACTAAACCTATCAATTTAACAGTTTCCCAATCAGTGACATTCAAGGGATGCTGTGAATGATAACGGTGACAGTTGTGAAACTGTCAAGCCATCAAATGGCTGGTGTCATAACTGTCATAACCCATGCGCAGCACCATGGCAACTGCAGATCAACAAGAGGCGAAAATGGAAGCTTCATTGGCTAGAAAGCATAGAATAGTAGAGTTCTGCTTTAAGCCCCCCAGTCTCAATAAATATCTATAGTCAAAATGTTATCTTGTTATTGACAAGAGTATGGAGGATTATAAGCCCATCAGGGTTTTAATGGCATCTGTGCATAGGGAGAATCGTCTCTCTATTTATCTTGTCCTAGTGACGACTAAGACAAAAATAAGGCAAAATTCAAAATTTCAGTTGTCACTAAAACAGTAAGGCCGCGTACACACGATCGGTCAAAACCAATGAAAACGGACTGAAGGACCTTTTCATTGGTCCAAACCGATCGTGTGTGGGCCCCATCGGTCAGTTAACTTCGGTCAAAAGAATGAGAACTTGCTTTAAAATTTAACCGATGGACGCCTAACCGATAGGTCAAAACCGATCGTTAGTATGGAAAACCATCGGTTAAAAACCTGCACATGCTCAGAATCAAGTCGACGCATGCTTGGAAGCATTGAACTTCGTTTTTTTTAGCACGTCGTTGTGTTTTACGTCACTGCGCTCTGACACTATAGTTTTTTTAACTGATGGTGTGTAGGCGTTACGGACCATCAGTCAGCTTCATCGGTTAACCGATGAGAACGGTCCGAAGGACCGTTCTCATCGGATGGACTGATCGTGTGTATGCGGCCTTACAGAGAGTATTTCTTACACAAAGAATATATAAGTAATACAAAATATAGTTGTATTAAACACGTCTATATTATTATTTGTTTGTTGTTTAATTGTTCGTTATTTATTTTCAATAGATTTCCCAATAGTACTGTATTTCACATTTTTGTAATTTGTCCTTTCTCAAAGGCTCTAATGATGACATTCAATTAATTATATCTTAAACATCTTGCTGTTCTTGTAGGTCCTTGCAGCGTGAGTATCCCAATTAATATTAATTTTCTTTCTGTCATATTTAAAAAACAAAACAAATATAGTGTTAGTTATATTAGACAATAAAATTTATTTTTTTCTTGAATGCATATACCATGCCTGTGGGCTTGCTGTGAAAATGGAAAATCACTGTAGTAGTCATCATTGATCTTCTAGGTGTCACTACCCAGCCTCCTAAAAATTGGCATTGAAGACATAAAGTTTCTAAAGCCCTGTACACACGATCAGATATCTGATGGAATCTAATCCGATGGAATTTTTCGTCGAATATCTGATGAAGCTGACTCATCAGTTTTGCCTACACACCATCGGTTAAAAATCAGATTGTGTCCAACGCAAGTCCTTACCTTACCTAACAAACCATCATTCTGGATATAACATGTGAGCTAAAATTCTTAAGAAAAACAGCAGGGACTGATACATTAAAGAGGAACCTCACTCTACCTATAGATAAAAAAACAGTTTCTATGCTCTAACAATTGTCCCTATCTCAGAATATAAACAAAATAAAAACATACTTATTAGACCATAGAGTGCAGCAGTGTCATCCAGGCAGCCGCAATACTCCCTTATACTCACGGCATGTCTGCACCCGCGTATGATCTGTCATGCATGCTCTGAAAGCCGCAGCTTTCTGACAGATCCCTCACTGGGCCTGATGTCTTTCTGCTAAGGCAAGGATTCAAGAACTGAAAGCAATAGAAATATAAAAGAAAGGTAATTGTTATTAAAAAAATAAATAATTTTAGTCAGTTGATTAAAAGGAAGCAGGAAGGAGGCAGTGGACAGGGAAGTGTTATGGATGTTTAAAGGTTCTCATTTGACCTTCAGCCATAGATATACAGTAAATTATATAATTGTGTTGTGTGGTGATACAAGAAGTACTCAGGTGAGGGCACTTGTATCACCATTGTAAGGAGTTTCAAACTGGGACATCTATAATTTTAAATCTAGAAGGACAGTTTACTGACATGCGTAAACTTTATAAAAGTATACAAAAAAGTGGGCAAAAAAATGCATTTAGCACTCTTCATTACATGAATATTTCCCAATGTTTGTTTCTTCAAAAACACTGCAAGAACTAAAGACACCTAAGATCCTGACAAAAATATAGTCAGCTTTTAATTTTATACTTTATTTTAACTTCATTAAAATCTCAAAAGCATTGTTAGCTAAATCTGAGTTCTTCTCTGCCTGACTATGTATTCCAGCTTTATCCTTCTGTCCTCATCTCCATTACACCTCTTTTTTACACTTTAATCACTAATTTCGCTTTTACAAGCTGCCTGCTGTTGCTTTCCTGCTATTTCAGTGCAGTGTTGTCAGCTTATTCGGAGTTGACTGCATTCCTTGCAGGAGATCATCAGGTATTTTTCTGTACTTGCAGTATTTTAATTTCAATACGTTTTTATAGAATTTTTCAAATTAAAGTACAAAATTGTAAATTATATAATTATATAATTATAAAGTGGCACAGCGTCAATATTCAAGTCTATACATTGAACGTTTAGTAAATATAAGCTTGGCCGAACACAATGAAAAGCCTCACGGTATGTATGTTTATTAACCATCGCCACCACCATTGATGGTACCGGGGGGGGTTGGCCCCCCACCCCGACACCCCAAATGGGATCAGTCTGTGTCTAGGGTAGGGAAGCCACCTGCCCCCCCCCCACCTCAGCGACTAATTCTTTGGCTCATTGTATTATTGTGCTGAGATAAGGTTCCATATTAACACATTTTGAAAGAATAAAGAAACTGTTGAAACAACTAATAAATAAAATAAAACAGAACAATTACACAGTCTATTGAGTCGGTAAGTGTTGAGGTATATTATACCAACCTAAAAACTAATGCCGCGTACACACGATCGGTCCATCCAATGAGAACGGTCTGATGGAACTGACTGATGGTCAGTCGTGCCTACACACCATCGGTTAAAAAAAAAATCGTGTCATAACGCGGTGACATAAAACACAACGACGTGCTGAAAAAAAATGAAGTTCAATGCTTCCAAGCATGCGTCGACTTGATTCTGAGCATTCGTGGATTTTTAACCGATGGTTGTGCCTACTAACGATCGTTTTTTTCTATCGGTTAGGTATCCATCGGTTAAATTTAAAACAAGATTGCTTTTTTTTAACCTATGGATAAATAACCGATGGGGCCCACACACGATCGGTTTGGTCCGATGAAAATGGTCCATCAGACCGTTATCGGTTTGACCGATCGTGTGTACGCGGCATTAGTCATTATAAGTGATATTTAGATCTCATTAGTTTATACCAGTCAGTCCACAGTTTCCAGTGGCTATTTGCTATTTGATATTTTCCTTGTGATGAGGCAAACATTAGTTCGTATGTGGCATGCGTATTTGTTGGTTTTTATAACTTCTCTTATCGTGGGTATCTCACATTCCTTCCAATGTCTCATAACCAATAATCTAGTACTCAACAGGGTGTGGATGACTATTGTTCTATGAGTTGTATGGAGAAATTCTATTCCTAATGATAAGGCTAATCCTGGAGATATAGGAATTCGTAAGTTTAGTATTTGCGACAGTACTTCAAAAACGTTATCCCATAGGTTGCGTATGTGTGGGCAGTCCCACAATATGTGGTATAATATGTCCACAGATCTGCACCTCCTCCAGCAAAGTGGAGAAGCATGGGCATCGAACTTGGATATTCTTATTGGGGTCAAATACCAATTAAGCAGAATTTTTGGATTAATTTCCAAAGGTTAACACTTTTGGTTGCTGAATATGTTGTTTGAAGTGCTTTCTGCCATTGTGCTGGGGAGTAGGAAGTTTACTTGCAGTATTTTATGAAAAGACATAACATTGAAAAATGTGCATGCATTGGATATTGTTAGATTTTTTTTCCCACACCTATACTTTAAAAAATAACCTAAAAAACAGCCAGGCTTCATCAGGATCCAGACTTCCAAATGATCCTGAGGAAGTCTTGATGATGAAACGCATTAAGCGGAAGTGATGTTATATGCTGAAGACAACCAGAAGCACCGTGATCCATATTGGAAGGAAAGAGGCTGTGTATTTACTATTTATTTGAGTAAAATTATTTATTAAAAAAAGAATGTTTTTTGGCCAATATTACAGTATGGAGTATCTCTGTTTTTAAATGCTGGTCCTGTGTGGATGAGTGGAGGAGTAAATAACAAGGGGTTAATAGACGTGTCAACTGGAGGAGATAAGCTGAAGGTGCTTTCTTATCCTATGTGATTGCGAGATGGGAGCCTCAGTGGAGTCAAAGAGGAGTCTGAAGGATGCATCTACCATACCTACCTGCATACTGTGTTTCATGACTCACTTAGTATTAAGAGATCATGATCATCTGTTCACTTTTTGTTTTTTCAGTTGGAGCATGGAGGACTGAGGGGTGTAATTTGTAAAGTGCAAAATTGAATATACTGTAATTGTTTGTATAAGGACTGTTGATCACTTATATTTACTTTATTACTGCATGCGGTGTGGCACAGACTAAAAATGTTGGCTCAATTTTATTTTTCATCCTTTTATATTGGTTCTATATTTGATTATGCCATTTCACTTTGTTGTATATACAGTATATGTGCAGTTTCAGTTGTTTTCACTTACAAAGTATGTAGCTCTGGTTAGTTTTTAGTTTGATTTATGACATTAGGGAGTGTTTGATTTCTCCAACTGCTGTGGGTTGGGGGTGAAATTTTTCTAGCTCAGGGCTTATTTGTTTTTATGTTTTAAATATTGTAGATGATTTATAATGGAGACTGCCAAAGACTGCCAGCTCAATTCAAGCTAATACTTGTATTATTTTCATACACGTGACTGATATTTTCAGCTCTTGTTGGCTGTGATTGCTGACAATTATGGACAGCATAGGAAATACCGATCATTAACGGTCGTTCAGCCTATAGGATCTTTCTTGACAAAATCAGTTTTATAATATTTAGGCCTCAATCACACAGGCCTTCTGGACGGGATACACAAAATTATTTGTGAACGCAGTTTATTCCTGCCAATGAATTTGATGGCATGTTTAATTAAGAAATTAATCTTTTATTTCATATTATAAATAAGAGAGGGCATAAATGCTGAGTAATCTTGAGAAAGCATGATAATTTAACGTATCGGTATCTGATGCTGCTTACCCATTGTAATGTAGCAGTTCATTTGGTTAAGTGTAGGAACAAATAATCAAGAAAAAATAACAAATAAAAAAATTTGGGGCCAGATTCAGAAAGCATTTACGTCGGCGTATCTCCAGATACGCCGCCGTAATTTCAAATGTGCGCCGTCGCATCTTTACGCTGATTCACAAAGCGAGATACGTCCAAAAACATGGCTTCAGCCGTCTGACATAACTTGCCTACGCCGGCGTATCGTGGGAGCATAGTTACGCTGGACGCATTCGGCGTTCCCATTATAAATATGCAAATGACCTAGATACGACGATTCATTAATATACGCTGTTTACGTACGACCGGCGTAACTTTACCCCTCATAAAGCAGGGATAAGTCATGTTAAGGTATGGATGTCGGAAACGTCGGAACAGCGTCGTTTGCGTAAGTCGTACGTGAATGGGGCTGGGCGTATGTTACGTTCACGTCGACAAAGCATTGAGCCGACGTATCTTAGGGAATATTTGCAACGTGACTCTGAGCATGCGCGCGCATGCGCCGTTCGATCGGCCACTCATTTACATCACGGCTCATTGTAATACAACACGCCCACTGCCTTGATAATTTAAATTACGCCGGCCCATTTACGCTACGCCGCTGTAACTTTAGGGCACAAGTTCTTTCTGAATACAGTACTCGCCTCTCTAAGTTACGGCGGCGTAGCGTATATGAGATGCGCTACGCCCGCTGAAAGTTACGCCATTCTTTCTGAATCTGGCCCTATATTTGTTTCAATGTATTGTGTAAATTAAACATTTGAAAATAATATTTTAATATTGCATTCCAAAAATAATCATTCTTATTTAGTCTCTTCTTCTTTTCTGAGATAAACTAAACAATTACCCAGGCCAATTGCCCTTGTGCCTTTTTATGACAATTCGGCCTTTGTGCCAGTGCTGTGATCTAACGGAGTCTGAATCTAACCTTGCTAAATCTTGAATATAAACATAAATCTGTTTTCCATAAATTAGCTTTATTGTTTGCAGTTATAGAGATATCATGCCAAACTCACCTCTAAACCACTCACCCAATCACAAAAACAGATGGCTGCAAATCTTAATTGTGATATATTTGTGGAAAGCTTCAGGCCATAATGACAGTAGTACTCTCTGCGGTACTTCATTAATCTTTTGACAAGTTCATTCCTCAAAAGCATTTTCCTATTTCCTTCCTTATACTGTATATCATCTCCAGCTATCATCTCTGCATGATCTTCTCTAACATTTAAAGCAGAGTTCCAGGCTTTTTATGTTTATTAAAAGTCAGCAGCTACAAAAAGTGTAGCTGCTGACCTTTAATAAACAGACACTTACCTGCTCCACGGTTCCAGAGATACAGCCGCCCGGAGCATCGCTCCTCTCCCCCTCCTCTCCGCTGGCTCCTCCATTGACAATCTGGGCACCTGGGCATGACAGCTTTTGGCTTCACGGCCAGGCATGCATTGTGCATGCGCGAGTCGTGCTGCGCTCTCTAAATGGACAGGCGATCTTCTGGGACCTGTCACGTGTCCCAGGAGATCGCCTAGAGGGAGGGGCCGCTTAGGTGGAGAGGAGGAGTCGCCTAAGCGACCCGTAGGTGGAAGGAGAAAGTGGGAAAGGAAGTCCCACTCCAAACGAAGCCCCCATAAAATTACATGCCAAATGTGGCATGTAAGGGGGTGAGGAGTGCTTAACCCTCCTGGCGGTATTCCCGAGTCTGACTCGGGGGGGTTAAATTTTTGTGCTGCGATCGGTAACCCCGAGTCAGACTCGGGCTTGCCTCGCAGCATTCACAAGCAGTGTTTACTTACCTTGTCCCTGGATCCTGCGACGCTGCCGCACTGTGTGAGCGAGCGGTGTCCTCCTCGCTCGATTCACAGTGCCTGTGTGCCGCCAATCTCTGTTCCCTGCGATGTTACGATGCACGGGGGCGGAGAACGGCGCCAAATTCAAAAAAGTAAACAAACACATTACATACAGTATACTGTAATCTTATAGATTACAGTACTGTATGTAAAAAATACACACCCCCCTTGTCCCTAGTGGTCTGCCCAGTGTCCTGCATGTACTTTTATATAATAAAAACTGTTCTTTTTGCCTGCAAACTGTAGATTGTCCATAGCAACCAAAAGTGTCCCTTTATGTCAAAAATGGTTTTAGAGAAGCTAAAAAACAGCGATAATAAATTATAATCACTTGCAGAATTGAGCGATAGCAATTTGTGGGGAAATTCGTCATAAAAAAATAAAAGTAATGACAGCGACAATTCTGCAACTGAGCAAATTTTAGTGATTTTGAGTTGATTACATTATTGAATAATTTTTATTATAATTATATTATTATTTGTTATAATTATTTATAATTATTTATTATATTATAATTTATAATTTTTTTTTTTTTTAAATGTCATACCCGGGATGCCTACTAGACTCTTGTTTGGTCAGATTTAAGTGAGTTATTCCTAAAAATTACAGGCCTACAGTATAAAATGCCAAATTTCCTTGCAAATAATGGTACCGCTTTTAGCACCTAAAATCTGAAATAATCATACCGCCAGGGAGGTTAAAGTGTTAGTTCCGCTTTTGGGTGGAACTTCACTTTCACTGCAGTGTTTTCTAGAATCTCTAAATATAACCTATTTTCTTATTTTTCATAGTTCTTGTTTTTTTTTTTTTAACTCTTGCTTTTCTTTTCACTGAGCCTCATGTCTTCATCTTTCACTAAATTCACACAAATTACGGTAACTAGGTACATCTAGTGATGGAGTGCACTGTAAACTATTCTTAAGCCAAAGACTCTTGGTACTATAGTTCTGTTTAGGGATAAGCCAAACCTACTTGGGTTCAGTTTACAGGGCATTTATCAAACAGCTCACAAGTTCTGGCTGTTAATCTGAACCCCGAATAATGTCAATGGGAGCCAAATCTTTGAAATCTGTTTTGACCATGTTTAAAGTAATATTAAAGGGGTTATTTTTTCATTTAAAGTGTTACTAAACCCACAACAGTAAAACCAATATGTATATGAAGTAAAGCATGCTTGTTATACTCAATGTGGAGTAAATCCTCTTCATTGTGTTTGGTCCTGCCTTCTCTGATCCTCCCCTTCTTTTAGTGTCCCCAGTCCATCTGCTGACAGCACAGAGCACTCTGCACATGCTCAGTTTGGTGTGTATTGCTAAAGAGTTTTTTTCTGGGGGGGGGGGGGTTGGTACATGTGATCAGCACAGAGACAATCCAGACAGGGGGTCAGGGGTCATGCTGCCTCATAGGACAGTCAGGGGAGAATGAAAACACCTCCTACAAGCTTGAACCAGTGCACAATCAGACATTGATAGAAGTCACAAACTGCTATATACTGCTGATGCGAAAAGGTATTTAGCAGTTTATATTTACTAAAATAACTGCATTTGCATGTTCTGTGTACTATGAAAGACCAGATATAGTAAATGCAGCGTCCTGGGTTTAGTAACACATTAAAATAATAAACATGTCATTCTTACCTGCTCTGTGCTTTTGTAGCCTTCAGGAACCATTTAAAACCCATTTCATCCTTGAAATCCACCTCTGTTTAACCAAAAAGGTATAATTTTTACTCAGATTCGGACGAATAGAAAACTGTACATTTTTCTTGCCGATAGCAGCTAGCCTTTAAATGACAATAAACAATAAAACAATATGTATTTCTGTTTGAAGTAGTCAGTATGAACTGATAAATCCATTATAAATTGTAATACTACCGCTTTCTCTTGTTCCTTCTTTACTCCTAAATTCAGCATCTTGACCTTCAAAGATATGTGAAAAAGTTTGGGGGGGGGGGGGGGTGCAGAGCTTAAATGGTCCAGAAATTATTTGGAAAATTATTATAGATTTTGCTTGGTTATAGAAAAAGTATAATTTCCTACCTGTGCTTAGAGCTATTATTTAAGTATTTTGATAATAACATTACACTTTGGGACGCATTAACTGGAGCAGCTGTGCATTGCAACCAATCAGCTTCTGGCTTCAGCCTATTCAGTTAAAGGGTTTGTAAAGTCTTGCTTTTTTTCTTTAAAATAACAAACATGTCATACAAGAGTTTTGCGCAGCGTGTCCCTGATCTTCCTCTTCTGGGGTCCCCCAGCTGCGCTCCTATCTTCTTCCTGCATTGAGTGCCCCGACGGAGAATCGCTTTCCCTGGGGGCACTCGTGCGGGCACGCTTCCATGTCCTGCTGCTGCATTCATTGACACAGACAGCAGGACTCGGCCTCGCCCCCAGTCATTGGATTTGATTGACAGCAATGGGAGCCAATGGCTGCGCTGATATCAATCTATCCAATCAGGACCCGAGACACCGGCTCAGCTGGTGTGCTCTTTCCCATCGCTGGAAAGACCGGGTTCAGGTAAGGAAAATGGGGGCTCTGGGGGGCTGCTGCATCACAGGAGGTTTTTCACCTTAATGCATAGAATTCATTAAGCTTCAAAAAATGAAAGCTAGAAGCTAATTGGTTGCCATGCACAGCTGCTCTAGATTAGGTCTGCTGCAATTTTCCTTTATGTGGTTTGGATGGTAAAGGTCAACTATCGCTTCTTTAAAGGCAGCCAGTGCTTTACCCAATGAGGAGAAAATTATAACTTAGGATTGATAAAGTCCTTGTTAAGGGCACACATATCTGAGACAAAAAGAATTAAAAAACTTTATAATGCAACTATTTAGCAATGACAAATTTTGTAACAGTCATCCCCTTTACTATTGAGGTTGTTTTTTTTTTAATCAAACAGAATAAAACTTTTAAAATGAGACATAAAAAATCATATATGTTATCATCTTGCGTAGAGAGCTATAATAGGCTCTGATCACCTCCCTTTGACAGAGGACCTCTAGACATTGAGTGGCTATTAATAATATCCATTTCCTATATGATTATTAAGAGCGTGGTGCTCAGGATTTCTTCCTTAGCTTGACATATAATGAGAGAGATTCTCTTTAAAAAAATAACAGGATTTGCTTGTTTAACTTCCTTGCAAGTATATAATAACTGTTAGTGGTGTTCAGCCAGGATTCCCAGACCTCCTGTTTCAAGATGTAAAGAACATTTTCAGAAGTCAATAGGAAAACTTTTAGCTTACAATAGGCTTGAATATGTTTTACCCTGATCATTTATAAAAAAAAACATTGCACACATGTAAAATTCTGCAGTTTGGGTCATAAAATTATTATATATTTCTTCGAAGCCGAGGCCTTGTAGAATAAAAAGATAGTAGTTGCAACTGTTTATGATGCACAATATTTGAACGACACAATTTTCCGAAAAAATATAATAAAATTAATTTTAGTGCACGCAAACACAATATAATACCCATTTTTTTTTTTTTTGGAAAACATAAAGGTTTTATCAAGTAAACAGATACCAAACATTTCAAGTCTTAAAATATGCATTCTCCTGAGATATCACAAAAAAAACCTATGGTACCCAAAACTCTCCATAGGCAATGCTCTAAAAGCCTACAGCTAATTGGTTTAGAGGTAACTATGAGCTTTGGTGCTAGAATAATGTTCAGGGAGATAATGCATGTGTGGTTGGTACCACCATGATTTACACATACATGCACACCTTGGGCGTGGGTTTGTGTTTATGGGTGTGTGCATGACAACAGGTATTACATAAAAAAAAACATTGGTTATATTATAGATGTATTTTTTTAACTTTTTTTTTTTACATTTTCTTTATTTTTTTTAATTATTTGAATTGTTATCACAAGGGGTTAACACGCCCCCATGTGATAGCTTTGGGCAGGTTACTCTTTATGGAGACATTGGAGGTCCAGTAGACCCCAATATCTCCCCTACCCTTCAAAGCATCTAACCAAGCAGAGATCTGCTACTGCAGCCATCAGCTTGTACTTAACCCTTCACTCTTTGGACGTACTATGTCATGTATTCATGGATTTTATTTATTATAAGCAGGGCTCAAGTCCTGCGGGAACGCGTGGGAACGGAGTTCCTGCACTTTTTTCACAGCAGGAACGCAGTTCCCTTTGCAGGACTAGAGCACCCGAGCCGCCCGAGCCAATCCTTCACTAAGCGGCGATGCCCAGCTCGAGTCACTTTTAGGGGAACTTGCTTCTTTCTAAATCCCACGATAACTCACGGCAGACCTCCGCAATGTCTCCTGGGAACAATGAAAAAAGCTCCCAGGAGACATTGCGGCATCGAGGAAGTGACGGAATACTCACACACTACCCGATGAATCCATATACAGGAAGCGGCCAGTAACATAAAGGATTACTAAGGTACAGTGGATCAGGAAAAAAAAGCATGCGGTTTAGTAATTATGCATATGAGCGTATCATTTTTTTGGTGGGGGAGTGAATCTTGGGTGGGAGTTCCCACACTTTTTTTCCCAGGACTTGACCCCTGATTATAAGTGTGCTACTGTATTTATAAATGTATATACTTAATTACACTTTTGTATTACTACAGATTATTACCATTACTAATGGATTATCATTATCAAGTGCTTATGCATATTATTCTGAGTACTATAACTTTGACTGTATTATGCCCAGTAAATGTTCTATTTGATAGATATCATGCTAATGTTAAATTATTTTGCATTAAATTCACTTGCCATGGTGCTCTAGTTTTTAGTTAACAGAAGCACATTTTACAACACAGACAGACATACAAATGAACAATGTATGAATGCCAACAAAGGCATAGGCATTCGTGTGTATCTGCTCAGAAGACTTTTACAATTAAAAAATAAAAATAGAAACATCTTCCAATTGGCATATCTGTTCTGGTGACAACTGTCTATGATGGGGATTTCCCTTTATTTTGTAAAGATTTCCTCTCACTTTCTGTTGTGTTTCTAGGGCAGGAATTGAAGAAAAGTCTCGCTGACAGGACATAGATCAAAAAAAAATTATTTTTTCTTTATCCAATACTTTTAGGTAAAGAGGCTAGTCCCTTACAACAGACTTTTCAAGCACTATTGGCAAATTAAAATAATAAAATGTCTTCTACCTTAACCTCCCTGGCGGTATGATTATTTCAGAAAAAAGGTGCTGAAAGGTATCATTATTTGCAAGGAAATTTGGCGTTTTATACTGTAGGCCTGTAATTCTTATGCCGGGTACACACGAGAGGATTTATCCTCTTTATTTATCCTCCGGACCGTATCCGCGGATAAATCCTCTGGCGGATTTTGATCTCCTGGTTGTACTAACCAGGAGATCAAAATCCCCGCGGAATTCCGTCCGCGGTGACGTGTCGCGCCGTCGCCGCGATGATGACGCGGCGACGTGCGCGACGCTGTCATATAAGGATATCCACGCATGCGTCGAATCATTACGACGCATGCGAGGGATGTGTTCGGACGGATGTGTTCGGACGGATCAATCCGGTGAGTCTGTACAGACCACCGGATCGATCCGCTGGAGCCGATTCCAGGGGATAGATTTCTTAGCATGTCAGGAAATTTTTATCCCTTGGAAATCGGTCGGCCCGAAAAAAATCGTCGGAAAAATATCCGCTGGGTTGTACACACCAGCGGATCTATCCGCTGGAACTGATCCGCAGATCAATTCCAGCGGATAGATCCTCTCGTGTGTACGGGGCCTTAGGAATAACTCACTTAAATCTGACCAAACAAGAGTCTAGTAGGCATCCCGGGTATGACATTTTTAAAAAAAAAAATTATAAATTATAATATAATAAATAATTCTAAATAATTACAACAAATAATAATATAATTATAATAAAAATTATTCAATAATGTAATCAACTCAAAATCACTGAAATTTGCTCAGTTGCAGAATTGTTGCTGTCATTACTTTAATTTTTTTATGACGAATTTCCCCACAAATCGATATCGCACAATTCTGCAAGTGATTATAATTTATTATCACTGTTTTCTAGCTGCTCTAAAACCATTTTTGACATAAAGGGACACTTTTGGTTGCTATGGACAATCTACAGTTTGCAGGCAGAAAGAACAGTTTTTATTATATAAAAGAACATGTAGGGCACTGGGCAGACCACTAGGGACAAGGGGGTGTGTATTTTTTACATACAGTACTGTAATCTATAAGATTACAGTATACTGTATGTATTGTGTTTGTTTACCTTTTTGAATTTGGCGCCGTTCTCCGCTCCTGAGCGTCGTAACGTCGCAGGGAACGGAGATCGGCGGCACACAGAGGCACTGTGTGAATCGAGCGAGGTCCCGCTCGGTCACACAGCGCGGTGGCATCGCTGGATCCAGGGACAAGGTAAGTAAACCAAGCCTGTGGATTCAGTGAGGCGAGCCCGAGTCAGATTCGGGGTTACCGATCGTAGCCAAAAAATCTCACCCCGAGTCAGACTCAGGAATACCGCCAGGGGGGTAAATGTGTATGTAAACCCTAACAACAAACTTTGGTCCCTTTTGGTTTGTTTACTGTAACATTTTATGCATTTTGTTATATTCCTGATGTTGTTCAGAACTGTCCTGGGCACACTTGCTGAGTTATCTCATGGAGTCCTCCCAGTATGCTTTATGTTGTGGAAATGATGAGAGTGGGAGCTATTTTGACAAGAGACAATTGGGTAGGGCTGACACCATTCTTTGCTATTTCAGTCCTGGATGTCACTCCACAACATGAAGCTGAGAACAGAAATCTCTCCCTTTAAGATATTTATTCGTAGCTGCATGGTCTTTGAAAGAATAAATAGTGAAATATGCATATATTACAGAAATGTATTGCAATGGGTTTTTCTTTTTTGTTTCTTGTCCTGGCATATGCTTAAAGTTTCTCAAAGCCTGGGGGAAAATAGACAGTTAGCTACAGTATTGTGAAACAGCATATGTCTGTTTTTGTTTTTACATTCAATTTTCCTGTTCTAATTATACCACATTTACTTATTTTCTTTTTGTGGAAGAAAATAAAAAACACAATAATGTGAAAAAAAATGCCCATTGACTCTATCTGTTGCTGTTGATCAGTGAAAGTTTTAACTGAAAGTTTTGTTCCATTTGTCTACACGTATATGACATCTAGATGTTTTGAGGATCATCAGCTTCTTTCACCTTTTAAAATGTTTCAGTTCTCTCAAAAGACTTCGTAATTTCATATTTTTGCTGCCATTTGTATGTTTGGGATTCCTTTCCTACTGTATAACAGCTGACATATCATAGTGGAAATCTCAGAAAAAGTGCACTTTTTAACAAATTCTTGCTCTGGACTAATCAATTATTATCAGAAATAATATCCTAAAGGTTTAATTTCACCTATGACAGCCAACACGTTTAATCAACATTATATACTTAATGTTATAGTAAAAACAAACAGCCAGAGCTTACGGACTTTAATGGTACCAGAGAAGGACTAAATCATATTAAGTTCACATAAATGGTATTTTTTTAGAAAAACAATTACATATAAAAGAGAATATAGAGCTCATGCTCTTAAAAACATCATATGATTGTTGGATAGGCTAGTACATATATACTCTACATATTGTTTCTTTGTAAAGCTGGCCAGGAGGTCAACACCTTTCACAAACAGCTTCCTAAGAACCTCAATTCCTTGACCACAAAGAAACTAGACCTATCTATGAAACAAAATTCACAGTAACTAATTATATAATATACAAAATATATATCTGGCAACACAGTATATATCAATTATACCCTATCTCCCAAGGTGGAACAGAGAGGTCACTTACATGCATCTTCCGGAGCAGAGCAAGAGCTGGCAGCACACCGTGCAGCAAAATATGCCTCAAAACAATAGTTTGTTTGTAGGGGTACACTAGAGTTGTATCTAGTATTGGAGGAGTGATCAATTACTGGTGGTGTTCTGTTTGAGCTACAGGTAATGTAGACTAGAACAAAAATCATCTTATCTCCCAGTTCTGTTCTGACTAGGAATAGTGGGATTTGTCTTGTTAACATCAGCTTAAAAGTGTAAATATTGTAAATATAAGTCATACAAAATAATGTCGATGAAAGTTGATGATTACCAAAAGTTAGAAATATAAATGATTGATTATACAATTGATATGCAAATGATGTTGATTTTTGCAGCCTATGTAGTGTCACTGTCTCCCACTTTGGGTCCTCCTGCTTTTCACGGGGCTGCAGTGAGAGCCTGGGGTACATGTTTGTAGTAATGCCACAAAAACAACATATTGGGTTATTGTTATTACATACCGTATTTATTGGCGTATAACACGCACAGGTGTATAACACGTACCCTAACTTTAAGAGTGAAGTTTCAGGGAAAAAAATTTCCATAGCCCCCTGCCTATAACACGCAGGCACAGTTTACCCTCTATTTTCAGGGTAAAAAAGTGAGTGTTATACGCCAATAAATACAGTAATTTCCATGTAGGGTAAACATTCTGGGGACATGTGGACTAATTCAGCCCCATGCCTGTCCAAGGAGGTGTTAAGGGTGGTGGAATCACGGATCTCCCATAAATAAATAATCATGGAAATATGCCCATGATATACTCCCAAATATAAATATATAACTACATGAGCATTCACCTGGGCACTTTCCCTATGGGCCATGCTGGTTCTAAGGGGTTATAAGCTCATGCAGGTTGATGGGGCGGCTGGTATTGTTTAAATGTGTGGTGGGCGGGGTGGCCATGTAGATGGTTTGCTTTTCTATTTGTTTATTATGGTTTGGGAATGCCCCGTGGGCTTGTGTCATATCGGATTTGCCGCTCCTTTGCCTTCACTGCACATATGTGGCCGTCTGCTCTGGATGGCCTGGCTCATCTGAGCTGGAGCAGACTGCAGCATGTGCGAGGTTGGTGTGTTCGGCTGTTCCGGGTGATGACATGACGCTGGCTTGCCTGCTTTGTGTGTAGGCTAAATAAATAATCAGGAGTTTTGGCTTTCACCACACCAGTGTGCAGGAGCAGCCCCTAGTGGCCATTTTGCATGTTGCGCCTGGAATGCTCTGAGGAAAAGCCTCCCCCTAGAGGAAACTGTTTGTCTGCTCCATATAAAGGAGATGATGTGCTCTCAGACAGCATAGGTGAGTACTTATTAACTCAAGCATGTGGAAATTGCAAATTGGAGAAGACTGTGATTAAGCGCCTTTCAATACTTAAGTGGTGTAGGTTGGGAGAGGACTGATGCTGGAGGCTTTGTGAGTCTGGCTGTGCACTGGAGAGGTGAAAGCAATGAAAATATTTCCTTCCCCCTTTGTTTATACTCTTGTGCTTGTGCTGAAAATATCTATGGGTACATCAAGTGAGTAGCATAGCAATGTCTCTATTGTTACAGATGGTTTGGTATACTAAGGAGGTGGAAAAATAAAATTTCAGTTCTTTTCCATTCCTGACAACTCCTCATAATAGCATAATTTCAATCCCAATGTCCTGTTGGTAATCTTGTATTGAAACTCTGGGATTTTTGGTATTCTCTCTTTTAAAGGCTACTTAAAGAGGGGCTCCAGGCTCCCCCCTCAGAAAAAAAAATTAAAAGTCAAATACTGTAGCTGCTGACTTTTAATATTAAGGCAGTTACCTGTCCAGGCATCCAGGGATATCCTCACCCGAACCGATTCTTCAATCGACTATTGAGTGCGGGCGCCGTCATCCTGACTAAGCGAAACCGTCAGTGAAGTATTGTAGCTTCAGAGCAAATTTATTACTGCGCAGAAGGCTGCGAAGGAAAGAGGGGGGCTTAACTTCTGGCTCAGTTCACCACGGCAAACTGAGACGGAAGTGGGAGTGGCTACCTGTCAAAACCAGGTACCTGGTACCCACCCAAAGCTGGCAAATGTGGCAGCAGACAAGTGAAGCTTCCCCCTTTGGCTGGAACTCAGCTTTAACATGGTCCTGTGGTGTCAAGAAGAGGGTGGAGCTGATCCTTAGTATGCTGCCATAAGGAGTCATCAAGAAAAGAAAAATTACGCTAAACATTGATAAAGTCTTTTCCCATAATAATAATAAACAGGTACAAATAACTAACAAGGTAATATAGGTTTATTATATCAAACAGAAGCAGCTGTGTAGGAGCAATAAAATTGGGTGAGAAAAAGCTTAATAATAAGCCTGCTGTCATTGCCCATGCTATCACAAGGGATGTTCATAAAGTGTAATTTTTTTTTAAATAAAATAAACTTTAATAAAACTATGTACTCGGCATAACAACATATTTTATATTTGACCAAAAAAAATGTATTATATTGTATTTGCGTGCACTAAAATTCATTACATTGTATTTTTTCTAAAAGAAAATGCATTTGAAAACTGCTGCGAAAAGATCGTGTGACATAAAAAATTGCAACTACCATTTTTTTCCCAGGCTTTTGCTTTCTGAAAATATTGAATATTTGAGGGTTTCTAAGTAATTATCTAGTTAAACAATGCTGATTTTTATATGTATGAGAGAAGTGTAAGAATTGTCTTGGGCAGCTAGTGGTTAAAGAAATAGCTTTTGGACACCCTGAACACCAAACAGAAGAATCAATCACGTATAGCACATAAATGGCAAAATGTGGAAAAACATAACAATTAGCACATATATATCAGAGTGTTTGCCAAAGAGATCAGGGTTAGAACACATACAGAAGGCCATTGACTGGATATTCATCCAGTCAGGGAACATACAGTATATACCACTAACTGTTCTGCCCATCATTTCTCTATGAATCAGTGTGCCAAAAGTCACGCAGAAATTCCAAAGGATTACAGAAAACAATTGAGGTTTAGTTCATTAAGTCCCTTAGGAGCTAAAGTTTGTAATGCATTGATCCACCAGCTTTCCTTTTGTAATTGCAGGCCAGGCCTTCTTGTCCACATCAGTGCCTGACCTCACAAATGCGCTTCTGGAAGAATGGTCAAACATTCCCATAGACACACTTCTAAACCTTGTGGACAGCCTTCCCAGAAGAGTTGAAGCTGTTATAGCTGCAAAGGGTGGGCCAACTCATTATTCAACCCTACGGACTATGTGCGTGTAAAGGCAGGCATCACAAAACGTTTGGTAATATAGTGTGTGTGTGTATATATATATATATATATATATATATATATATATATATATATATATATATATATATACACACACATATATATATATATATATATATATATATATATATACACACATATATATATATATATATATATATATATATATATATATATATACATATATATATATATATATATATATATATATATATATATATATGTATATATATATATATTCCCAAAGGATCTCTGACATGCAAATGCATAAACCTTCTTAACAAAGGTTGGCGACCACTTCTGTTTCCCCTAACCCCCTATAGGACACTGAATAAAAAAGAAGACTGAGAGGTCCTAAGAATCTATGACATGCAGATGCAGATGTATACTTTCTTGACAAAGGTCTAAGGTTGGCTAACACCCTCCTGCATCCTTCAACTCCCTATAGGACACTGAATAAAAAACTTAGAGTTGCAGGAGGTGGAATGAGAAAGGACAGTGCTTGACATTTTTAGAAAGGTTAATATCTATATATCATCATGCCCTAAAGTGTGGAGTTCCCAGAACACTGAATAAGTGGTGCATGAGGCTGTTTTTACCTTTTTACCCGCAAAAATAGATTTACATTTACTTACAGCATAGCTCCCAACTGTCCCTGATTTTGAGGGACTGTCCCTAAATTGGAACAAAGTTCCTCTGTCCCTCTTCCCTCCTGATCTGCCCCTCATTGTGGTCCGAACTATATAGTTGTATATAAAATGCACTTTTTATCTTTCAAAAAGTGTTTCCCAGTGCTAAACCTTTCAATTTCTAAACTGCAAATGTAATTTCCAAAAGCCAGTATAAAGGAGAATAGTAGTGGCAAAAAAAAGCGATTGTGGGTTTAACTAATCTTTTTTGTATAATTCTCCTTTAAGGGGCGTGGCAAGGGTGTGTCCTATGCCTACATACTTTTGCTAAAAGTGTCCCTTGTTCCCGTCTCAAAAAGTTGGGAGGTATGTTACAGTTTAGGTAAACCTGTTAAAGTTTGTTTTACCTTCAGTCATTAAGGGGTTAACAAGTTGTTACCTATACGTTGTATGTTACTTTTACATCGTACAAGTATAAAAGTTAGGGATATAATTGGCTAAGGCAGCTGAGCAATGTTTTTTTCAATGTAAACCATTTTTGTACTTGAAATGAGCATTTCTAAACATGAGCTGGCAGTATAAAGGCATGCAATAATGTAGATGTAGCAAGAAAATGTGAAGATTTCAATGTAATTTATTTTAAGTGTGGTTGAATGCTTTGCACGAGACATCCCTATATAACATTGCAGTGTTTTATTATTTTCTCATCTTGGGAAGTAATTAAATGTCTTTTTATACACATCTACGGTAGTACAGTCTTTATAGTTCATGTATGATTTATTTTACTTCACCAGTAAAATATATTAATAGTAGGGATGAGTGAGTGTGTCTGGGTTCAATTTACAAGAGCAAGTCATCAAATCCTGTGCACAGTCTGAACATTTTGAGCTTAAAGTGTCACTAAACCCACATCATAAAAAAACTATCAATACATTCTGTATTACATGCTGTTCATACTCAGTCACTGTGAGATTCATTTTCGGTATTCTGCAAAAAACATGGTTAATCCTTCTGTTCTCTATCTCCACCTTCTGTTCTTGTCCCCAATTCAGCTAGGGATATTGCAGCAGTGTTGGCAACTCTGCACATGCTCAGCTTTTAGTGAGTTTCTATGCTGAGCATTTCCTCCCTATCACATCTGAGCAGCCTATGTGACTATAGAGTCAATCTTGTGGGTGTATACACAGTGGTAAATGGCAACCCACTCCCTGCTTCCTCCTCCATGCCCATTAACCAGCTAAACACAATAGGGGCAGGATAGTGCGTGTAGATTATTGGTGGCTTCACCTCCCTCTTATTCTAAGACACAGGCTGGAAGGGAGTGACATAACCTGTGACTGGCAGAAATCACCCACACCATGGTATTTCCACAAAAGAATAAAGATTAAATTTCAGATATATTTTTGAATGACAATTTAACCATTTCCTACTTTGCCTTTAAATACCAGGGTTATGGCAGCAGATAGCTGCTATAACTCCGGCATTTTTTTAAACAGCGGGTGGTCCGCTTTAATTTTAAAGTGGTCTCAGCAGCGGATTCGCCGGAAGAATAATTTTATGGGTGGTGGGAGAGGTGCCCCCTCTCCTGCCATGTCCGGATGGTCTCCGCCACTTACTGGAGCTGTGGGTAGTGGCAGAAATTATACAATCGTTGGGATGGATTGGCAGGAAGTCAAGTGAGGGCAAGATGGCCCCCACTCGACTCTACGTCCTTGGAGGACCGGAGCAACGTCAAACGTTACTTTGCCCGCCGGCTTTAAAGGGACAATTTTTTTTTTAATAAAAAAGTTCTTTATTGTTTTTAGGTGTAAATGTGAGATCTGGGATCTTTTTGACCCCAGATCTCACATTAAAGAGGCCTTGCTTGCTTTTTTTCTGTTACAAGGGATGTTTACATTCCTTGTAATAGGAATAAAAGTGATCACATTTCTTTTTAAAGGGACAGTGTAAAAATAAAAAATATAAAGTAAAATAAAGAATTTTTCGTTTTTTAAAGAGCCTCTGTCCCTTGAAGCGAATGCATACGCAAGCTGCGCCCACATATGTAAACGGTGTCCAAAGCACACATGTGAGAGATCGCTGCGATCGTTAGAGCAAGTGTGATAATTCTAGCCCAGGACCTCATCTGCAACTCTAAACTGGTAACCTGTAGAAATTTTTTAACGTCATCTATGGAGATTTTAAAGCAAACGTTAACCCATCGATTTAACAGTTTAAAAAAACATGTGCTCTCAACCAAACTGTCAAACCATCCAATGGCAGGTGTCATATCTGATCACATGTGCAGCATCATGGCAGTTGAAGATGAAAAAGAGGCCAAGATGGCAGCTTCCTTGATTGAAAAAGATAGGAGGGTTTACTTCCACTTTAAAATACCAAAGTTTGTTGCTGCTCCATGAGCGTGTGCAATTTTGAAGCATAACATGTTAGGTATCAATCAATTTACTCAATGTAACATTATATTTCACATTATAGAAAAAAATGTAGCTAACTTTACTGTTTTCTTATTTTTCTATTCCCAAATGCTATTTTCTTTCCCCAAAAAATTTCGTTTGAAAGACTGCTGCGCAAATAATGTGTGACATAAAATATTGCAACCACTGCCATTTTATTTTCCAGAGTCTTTGCTAAATATAAATACATATACAGTGGGGATCGAAAGTTTGGGCACCCCAGGTAAAAATTTGTATTAATGTGCATAACGAAGCCAAGGAAAGATGGAAAAATCTCCAAAAGGCATCAAATTACAGATTAGACATTCTTATAATATGTCAAAAAAAGTTAGATTTTATTTCCATCATTTACACTTTCAAAATTACAGAAAACAAAAAAACGGCATCTGCAAAAGTTTGGGCACCCTGCAGAATGTATAGCATGCACTGCCCCCTTTGCAAAGCTGAGACCTGCCAGTGTCATGGATTGTTTGCAATCATCGTCTGGGGAGACCAGGTGATGTCAATCTCAAAGGTTTTAAATGCCCAGACTCATCTGACCTTGCCCCAACAATCAGCACCATGGGTTCTTCTAAGCAGTTGTCTAGAAAACTGAAACTGAAAATAGTTGACGCTCACAAAGCTGGAAAAGGCTATAAGAAGATAGCAAAGCGTTTTCAGATGTCAATATCCTCTGTTCGGAATGTAATTAAGAAATGGCAGTCATCAGGAACAGTGGAAGTTAAAGCAAGATCTAGAAGACCAAGAAAAATATCAGATAGAACAGCTCGCAGAATTGTGAGAAAAGCAATTCAAAACCCACGTTTGACTGCACGATCCCTCCAGAAAGATCTGGCAGACACTGGAGTTGTGGTACACTATTCCACTATAAAGAGATACTTGTACAAATATGGTCTTCATGGAAGAGTCATCAGAAGAAAACCTCTTCTACGTCCTCACCACAAAAATCAGTGTTTGAACTTTGCAAATGAACATATAGACAAGCCTGATGCATTTTGGAAACAAGTTCTGTGGACCAATGAGGTTGAAATAGAACTTTTTGGCCAGAATGAGCAAAGGTACGTTTGGAGAAGAAAGGGCACAGAATTTAATGAAAAGAACCTCTGTCCAACTGTTAAGCATTGGGGTGGATCAATCATGCTTTGGGGTTGTATTGCAGCCAGTGGCATAGGGAACATTTCACGAGTATAAGGAAAAATGGATTCAATAAAAACAGATGAGAAAATGATAGAAATATTCTTTGTTGTAAGCAACACAAACTGTATACTTTGTTGGAGTTTTTATCCATAAACCGCAGTCATTTTCTAAGCTCCCAAGTGTAAGGAGACCTCCAAATGGGCAGATGTTGGTGCCAAATTGTACAGTTCCCTCCCTGTTTCCTCTTGGATAGGACAAGCACCCACCTGTTGATATAATCTCTCCACCATATTGCATTATTATCCAGGCCAGAGGCCCGCTCATGACATCCCTGGACAGAAGCCTTAATATTTAAAAGTAAAAGGAATGTCCATGCACAGATGCATTTCCAGCACTTTACTGCAACTTCACATCTTCATATAGGTTCCTGCGACATTTTGCAGTTATCATACTAGCAGAATCTTCAGAGCAGAACACTACATGCGGGGGTTAGACATTCTGTAGTAATCACTTCAGTGTAGATCACAAGTACACATCTTTTAGTTAAGCCATCTTTCCTCTACTCCATTCCTCTCCTTGAAAGCTCCACTGCCTTAGCTATATATATATATATATATATATATATATATATATATATATATATAGTCTACAGCATTAGGATTTCATCACCAAGTCACAGGACCTGCAACTGAGGGTCTGGGGGTTAAATGGACCTCTGTTATTATACCGGTCTCTTCCCCACCTGCCCTGGGAATTCAGCACTGCACAGGACCCTTTAGCTCAGCTCAGTAAAGGATTACATGTTTGCAGCTCTGGGGTGTCCTGTTCCCCATACTCTACACTGGTATATACAGTATATGGCCACAAACTCCACCCTTACATCACTAAAGGAAGGATTTCTCTAAAAGGGGAGCTAACACCTGCGTAAAACCTCCCCTAAGTGCTGGTTCACACAGGAGGAACCCGACTTACAGTGCGACTTTGCAAGGCGACTTCATCGTGACTTCAGCGCGACTTGGAGCAACTTACAACGTAACTTAAAGTTGCCTCCAGGACAGGCGACTTTGGCTGTGGCCAATCACAGAATAATCAGCTCTGTGGGAGGGAGGGGTTTGCCTGAGTCAACTATTTTCTTTTCCTGTAAAGTTGCTTCTGTTAAGACAGGGATTCGACTTTGGAGGCAACTTTCATTGAAATCAATGGGTACAAGTTGCCTACAAGTTGCCTAGAAGTCGCCTTTTCTGAAGTCGGAGCAACTTCAGTAGTGTACATTAAGACGGTTCTCATTCACTTCAATTGAATTTCTCATGTCGCGCGACTTGGGGCGACACAAGTCGGATCCCAAGTCATGGTAGTGTGAACCGGCACTTACTATACTATAATGGAAACAGAGCCATCTAGAAGCATGCAAGTTAACTACACCTGCCAACACCGGAGCAAAGCCTTCCCAATCCTCTTGTACCCAATTGTTTTGTAATAGGTAGATTCAGGTAGAGTTAGGCCGGCGTATCAGTAGATACGCCGACCTAACTCAGAATCTACGCCGACTTGTGTTTAAGTGTATTCTCAAACAGAGATACGCTTAAACATATCTAAGATACGACGGCTTGCGCCGTCCTATCTTAGGTTGCAATATTGAGGCTGGCCGCTAGGTGGCACTTCCATTGCGGTCGGCGTAGAATATGCAAATCAGTAGATACGCCAATTCACGAACGTACGCCCGGCCGCCGCAGTACATTTACGCCGTTTACTTAAGAGATAGACCGCCTAAAGTTATTCCATCAAATAGATGGAATAGTAATGTTAAGTTTGGCCAACGTTCCCGTGTCGAAATTCGAAATTTTTAGGTCGTTTGCGTAAGTCGTCCGTGAATAGGGATTTACGTCGTTTACGTCCACGTCGAAATCAATAGGCCAGTGTGGCGTACTTAGCCGCAATGCACACTGGGAAATGTAGGTGCCCGGCGCATGCGCAGTTAAGAGAAAACGTCAATCACGTCGGGTCAAGCCTCATTACCATTAAACACGCCCCCTTATACAAATTTGAATTAGGCGCCCTTACGCCCGCCTGCTTTAGGCTACGCCGCTGTAACTTAGCAGGCAAGTACTTTGAGAATTAAGTACTTGCCTCGCTAACTTACGGCGGTGTAGCCTAAACACGCTAAGCTACGCCGCCGCAAATTTGCGGCATTCTCTCTGAATCTACCTATAACTGTCTATCCTCCTTTTTTTTGTAGAGAGATGTGCAAACTATTGATGCTACTGTTTATAATTCCTGAATAATAATAAAAAGCATTTGCAATACACACTGTTACCTCATATACTCCTTTATTGAATCTCTAACAATTTTTTCATTATAAACTCTTAAGATCACTACTGTACTTTATTTTTATTTTCAATTTGTTTTATGCATGACACTCTTCTGTTCTTGTATGAGTGATGAATCAGTGATGAATCACAATTTAATAGTTCGCCTACCTAATGTTTTGGTGAAGTGAGGATCCCAAGTATTGAATATTCATATTGTCCTTAGTTTCTCAGCATTTATTGACATGTTTAAAGTGGTTGTATACCCAAATTTGACACTTTTACCTACAGGTAAGCCTATAATAAGGCTTACCTGTAGGTAAAATTAATATCTCCTAAACCTATACGGTTTAGGAGATGTTTCCTTTGCATGCAGCTACTGACATCAGCGGCGCATGCGCTCTGAATGCCTGGCTGAAGGTCCGGCAGACGCTGCCGGACCTTGCCGGAAAGGAAACTCTCGTGCGCATGCGCGGAAGTGACATCATCGCAACTTCAGCCACTCACAGCGCTGGAGCCGCGAACCCGAAAGACATGCCGAGGGCAAGATGTCAGCTCCCTCGGCGTGGACCAGGCTCCGATACGGGGGACTTCATATTTTATAATGAGCTAGTATGCGCTGCATACTAGCTCATTATGCCTTTGAATTGCAGGGGTTTTTTTTCCTTTTATTTAGTGTGCGGGTTTACAACCGCTTTAAGTCTTTATGAATAATGTTTAGATGTTCATGGAAGTTAGTTCGTCATCTTTGTAAGGTTATAATGACAGAGGTTTGAATGGAGATGGTGCCTTGTAAAACCATGTTAATAAAAATGAATATATGTGCTATATAATAAAAGGATTATCATTTAATTCCTTTGCCAGACCATGAAGAAGCAGACGCCAATTTTCTTAGATATAATGACAGAGACCTGTTTTCAGCTTTGTCTTTATGTTTATTACTTTTTGGGGGGTTCTATTTTCATAACAACATAGGGCCAGATTCACGTAGAAGTGCGGCGGCGTAACGTATCGTAGATACGTTACACCACCGCAAGTTTTCATCGCAAGTGCCTGATTCACAAAGCACTTGCAATGAAAACCTACGCTGGCGGCCTCCGGCGTAAGCCCACGTAATTTAAAGGGGCGTGTGCCATTTAAATTACAGTACAAAACAGATTATAGCGCACACATGCAAAAATGACATTTATCCTGCAAGGCTAGTTAAAAACACCTGAACATATTCAAAAATACGGGGGTTTGGTCACACTATATAGTCATATAGTGCTAAGCCCACTTACTGCGACAAAGTACCCCGAATTAGTGGGTCCTACCCTAGTAATAGAATGAAAGAACCTGGGTCTCAACCATGGGAGATATACTCCTCTATGTGGGAGAACTGAAGGGATTCTTCCTATACACTGGTGGCCACTAATGTGAGGTAATGAAGAGGGGGAGGGGTGCTCCAGCCAAGAGACCTGGTCAGGGTCTATACAAAATACAAAAAGATACTTGGTGGGCACACCCTAAAAATGCTATACATCTAAGCTGGTGCTGCTATAAGACCAAATACAGTACAAAACAGATTATAGCGCACACATGCAAAAATGACATTTATCCTGCAAGGCTAGTTAAAAACACCTGAACATATTCAAAAATACGGGGGTTTGGTCACACTATATAGTCATATAGTGCTAAGCCCACTTACTGCGACAAAGTACCCCGAATTAGTGGGTCCTACCCTAGTAATAGAATGAAAGAACCTGGGTCTCAACCATGGGAGATATACTCCTCTATGTGGGAGAACTGAAGGGATTCTTCCTATACACTGGTGGCCACTAATGTGAGGTAATGAAGAGGGGGAGGGGTGCTCCAGCCAAGAGACCTGGTCAGGGTCTATACAAAATACAAAAAGATACTTGGTGGGCACACCCTAAAAATGCTATACATCTAAGATGGTGCTGCTATAAGACCAAATACAGTACAAAACAGATTATAGCGCACACATGCAAAAATGACATTTATCCTGCAAGGCTAGTTAAAAACACCTGAACATATTCAAAAATACGGGGGTTTGGTCACACTATATAGTCATATAGTGCTAAGCCCACTTACTGCGACAAAGTACCCCGAATTAGTGGGTCCTACCCTAGTAATAGAATGAAAGAACCTGGGTCTCAACCATGGGAGATATACTCCTCTATGTGGGAGAACTGAAGGGATTCTTCCTATACACTGGTGGCCACTAATGTGAGGTAATGAAGAGGGGGAGGGGTGCTCCAGCCAAGAGACCTGGTCAGGGTCTATACAAAATACAAAAAGATACTTGGTGGGCACACCCTAAAAATGCTATACATCTAAGCTGGTGCTGCTATAAGACCAAATACAGTACAAAACAGATTATAGCGCACACATGCAAAAATGACATTTATCCTGCAAGGCTAGTTAAAAACACCTGAACATATTCAAAAATACGGGGGTTTGGTCACACTATATAGTCATATAGTGCTAAGCCCACTTACTGCGACAAAGTACCCCGAATTAGTGGGTCCTACCCTAGTAATAGAATGAAAGAACCTGGGTCTCAACCATGGGAGATATACTCCTCTATGTGGGAGAACTGAAGGGATTCTTCCTATACACTGGTGGCCACTAATGTGAGGTAATGAAGAGGGGGAGGGGTGCTCCAGCCAAGAGACCTGGTCAGGGTCTATACAAAATACAAAAAGATACTTGGTGGGCACACCCTAAAAATGCTATACATCTAAGCTGGTGCTGCTATAAGACCAAATACAGTACAAAACAGATTATAGCGCACACATGCAAAAATGACATTTATCCTGCAAGGCTAGTTAAAAACACCTGAACATATTCAAAAATACGGGGGTTTGGTCACACTATATAGTCATATAGTGCTAAGCCCACTTACTGCGACAAAGTACCCCGAATTAGTGGGTCCTACCCTAGTAATAGAATGAAAGAACCTGGGTCTCAACCATGGGAGATATACTCCTCTATGTGGGAGAACTGAAGGGATTCTTCCTATACACTGGTGGCCACTAATGTGAGGTAATGAAGAGGGGGAGGGGTGCTCCAGCCAAGAGACCTGGTCAGGGTCTATACAAAATACAAAAAGATACTTGGTGGGCACACCCTAAAAATGCTATACATCTAAGCTGGTGCTGCTATAAGACCAAATACAGTACAAAACAGATTATAGCGCACACATGCAAAAATGACATTTATCCTGCAGGACAAAGGTGCATAGAGATCATAGGGCCAGATTCACGTAGAACTGCGGCGGCGTAACGTATCGTAGATACGTTACACCGCCCCAAGTTTTCATCGCAAGTGCCTGATTCACAAAGCACTTGCAATGAAAACCTACGCTGGCAGCCTCCGACGTAAGCCCGCGTAATTTAAAGGGGTGTGTGCCATTTAAATTAGGCGCGCTCCCGCGCCAGACCTACTTCGCATGCTCCGTTTTGAAATTCCCGCCGTGCTTTGCGCGAAGTGACGTCATTTTTTTTTTCGAACGGCGACGTGTGTAGCGTACTTCAGTATTCCCGGACATCTTACGCAAACGACGTGAATTTTTAAATTTCGACGCGGGAACGACAGCCATACTTTATACAGCACATACGTGTGCTGTGTAAAGTTAGGGCACCCAAAACGACGACTAAATTTGAGACGGGAAACTAGACTAGCAGCGAACGCGAAAAACCGACGTGGATCGCCGTAACTCCTAATTTGCATACCCGACGCTGGTTTACGACACAAACTCCCCCCAGCGGCGGCTGCGGTACTGCATAAAACAATTACACCTGTCGGATCTTAGGGCTATCTATGCGTAACTGGTTCTATGAATCAGTCGCATAGATACTCTGAGAGATACGACGGAGTATCTGAGATACTCCGTCGTATCTCCGCTGTGAATCTGGCCCATAATTATTATCGTGATTACATGTTCTGATCTCAGCCGTTTCAGAGGAAAAACTTTTCCCCTGTTCTCCCTCTGAGAACAGAATTTCTCACCTTTCTAAACAGGCTGAGGAGGAGATCATTTTCAACAAAGATCTGTGACGAACTGAACTGAGATAAAACTCCTCAGTTTAATAAATGTACACCAAAATTTGTAACTTTCAGGTGTCCGTTTATAAAACCGAGATAAGCTATAGTTAAGTTTATTATCAGTTTATGAAACAGAGATGATCGAGGGGGCATGTTCTCCACTGATCATCTCCGCACACAGAGAATCTGTCATTGACAGAAACCGGAATGGCCAGTTTATGAAGGTGCAATCTCGGCAGCCCAGAGGTGGAGAATCGGGGAGAGAATTGAGAATCTCCGGAGGACTGAGAAGGAAGATTATTGACTTCCTTCTTCCTCGATCAGACCCCCCAAGATAGTAAACATGTCCCCCTGCCGTGTTTATGTATGTAAATATATATATATATATATATATATATATATATATAAATATATATATATATAAATATATATATATATATATATATATATATATATATATATATATATATATATATATATATATATATATATATATATATATATATATATATATACAGTGCCCTAAAAAAGTATTCATACCCCTTGACATTTTCCACATTTTGTCATGTTACAACCAAAACTGTAAATACATTTATTGGGATTTTATGTGATAGACCAACACAAAGTGGCACATAATTGTGACGTGAAAGGAAAATGATAATTGGTTTTCATAATCATTTTTTACAATTAAAATATCTAAAAGGTGTGGCATGCACTTGTATTTAGCCCCCTTTACTTTGATACGCCTAACTAAAATCTAGTGGAACCAATTGCCTTCAGAAGTCACTTAATTAGTAAATAGAGTCCATCTATGTGTAATTTAATCTTAGTAAAAATACATCTGTTCTGTGAAGCCATCAGAGGTTTGTTAGAGAACCTTAGTGAACAAACAGCATCATGAAGGCCAATGAACACACCAGATAAAGGGATACAGTTGTGGAGAAGTTTAAAGCAGGGTTAGGTTATAAAAAAATATCCCAAGAAAAAAATATTCCAAGCTTTGAACATCTCATGGAGCACTGTTGAAGCTTATCATCTGAAAATGGAAAGAGTATGGCACAGCTTCAAACCTACCAAGACATGGCTGTCCACCTAAACTGACAGTCCAGGCAAGGAGAGCAATAATCAGAGAAGCAGCCAAAAGGCCCATGGTAACTCTGGAGGAGCTACAGAGATCCACAGCTCAAGTGGGATAATTGGTTCACAGGGCAACTATAAGTCATGCACTCCACGAATTTGGCCTTTAGGGAAGAGTGGCAAGAAGAAAGCCATTGTTGAAAGAAAGCCATAAGAAGTCCCGTTTGCAGTTTGCGAGAAGCCATGTGGGGGACACAGCAAACATGTGGAAGAAGGTGGTCTGGTCAGATAAGACATAAATTTAACTTTTTGGCCTAAAAGAAAAATGCTATGTGTGGCAGCAAACTAGCTGCACATCACCCTGAACACACCATCCCCACTGTGAAACATGGTGGTGGCAGCATCATGTTCTGGGGCAATCTTGTGGGGCAATCTTCGAAAAAAACTGTTAGAGTCTGCAAGACTTGAGACTGGGGTGGAGGTTCACCTTACAGCAGGACAATGATCCTAAGCATACAGCCAGAGCTACAACGGAATGGTTTAGATCAAAGCATATTCATGTGATAGAATGGCCAGTCAAAGTCCAGACCTAAATCCAATTGAGAATCTGTGGCAAAACTTTCTGTTCACGGACACTCTCCATCCAATCTGACAGAGCTTGAGCCATTTTGCAAAGAAGAATGGACAAAAATGTCACTCTTTAGATGTGCAAAACTGATAGAGACATCCCCAAGAAGACTTGCAGCTGTAATTGCAGTGAAAGGCGATTCTACAAAGTATTGTCTCAGGGGGGCTGAATACAAATGCATGCCACATGTTGGGGCTGCACTGATAATCAGGATACTAATAATTAGTGCCCTGATTATCAGTGTTGATGTCCCTTTAACACAAGCCGGTTATCAGCTCCCTTCTTCTCTCCTCACGCTGAGCAAAGAAAAGCCTATAACCGTCTTGTGTTTACATCCATACGTCATTGGACACAGTTGATCACATTGTAAAGCTTTACCCCAATCAGTTTGGATTAGTTCCCGTCGACGGGACCACCCATGTGCTTTCTGGAATTGTAAGACACTGAGTTTGATATTAGTCTCAAGCTCCCAGAGGATTCCCTGCCCCTCCACTGCTCCTTACCACCACCATCTTACAGTATCTTCTTCCCTTCTTTCCTTCCTACTTTTTTTTCTCCTACTTCACTAAGCCTCAAAGTATTATCTGCAGTTTATGCTGGACCGCCATGCTATCTTTTTGCCCCTCGAGGCCTACTTCTGCCTGCCATTACATGCTCTATTTTTGGGAGGTCTTCTCACTGACCATTGAATATGATGGTCAGTAGCTCTACCTCTTTATAGCCTGGCCTTTTGGGCTGTAATATGGATACACATTAACATCAAGTTCTGCTCTGTACACCAACTTTATCTTGCTCTATAGCTCCCCAAGCTTTTAAATCACATGTTATTTACGTATCTGAATGTTGTAAGGTGCATCTTTTTCCTTCTCTCAATGGGAACGCAGGGCCAGATTCTCAGCAGAGTTACGACGGTGTATCTCAGGAAACACCGTCGTATCTCTGTTTTTTGACCCGGGTATCTATGCGAGTGATTCCTATAATCATTTTCGCATAGATACGACCAAGATCCGACAGATGTAAGTGACTTACACTGTCGGATCTTAAATGTAATTCGCCGCTGGCCGCTAGGTGGCATTTACGTTCAGGTCTCATTTGACTATGCAAATGAGCCTGATACGCCGATTCCCGAACGAATTCGCGTCGCGTAGCCGTCGCTTACGTCGTTTGCGTTAGTGTAAGGTTACCCCTGCTATATGAGGGGTAACCTTACGCCAGTCCGCCGTATGCCATGTTAAGTATGGCGTCGGGTCCGCGTCGTCTTTTCCCGTCAGGTACGCCGTTTTCCTAAGTCGTTCTTGAATACGACTTTACGTCAATGACGCACACGTCGGCATCATTGACGTTTTCCGTCGAGAACTGGAGCATGCGCACTGGGCTATTTTAAGCCCGGCGCATGCGCAGTTCGATCGGCACGGGGGCGCGCTTAATTTAAATACAAGCCACCCCTTGGAATTACGCGGGGAAACGCCGGGCCAATTACACTACGCCGCCGCAAATTACGGAGCAAGTGTTTGGGGAATACAGCACTTGCTCCTGTAAGTTGGGGCGGCGTAGTGTAAATAGCTTACGCGACGGCCCTATATCTGGCCCTATATGTCATAATGGCACCTATATTTTGATGTTGATAAAATCTTGTTCTTCTTCGTGAATATTTGACTGTGTAACAGATGTCCATTGATGTTGTTTACTCATTGTTTTCTTCCTGTAAAGTCAATTGTTGTGTTTTCCTTAAAGCGGGGGTTCACCCTGTTAAAAAAAAAAAAAAGTTTTTTTTTATTAGACCATTAAATTCGGCATCGTAGCGCGAGCTACGGTATGCCGGTCTTACATTTTTTATGCCCGTACTCACTGTGCTATCGATGATTGAAGAATCCGGGGAATGGGCGTTCCTATGGTGAGAGAAGGTGATTGACGGCCGGCCCTGGCACGTCACGCTTCTCCGGAAATAGCCGAAATAGGCTTGGCTATTCACGGCGCCTGCGCATAGCCTGTGCGCAGGCGTCGTGAATAGCCGAGACCTACTCCGGCTGTCTTCGGGGAGCGTGACGTGCCAGAGCCGGCCGTCAATCATCCTCCCTCTCCATAGGCACGCCCATTCCCCGCGGGAGTCGGATTCTTCAATCATCGATACCACAGTGAGTACGGGGATTAAAAATTTAAGACCGGCATACCGTAGCTCGCGCTACGATGCCGAATTTAATGGTCTAATGATGGAAAGGAGGGTGAACTACCGCTTTAACCTTTTCTAATATAAATATTGCGAAAGAAGAGTCTTCAAACAAGATTAGTTGACTCAATAATGGCATCATTGAATGCTCTGCTGAAGATTGTTCAGAATCTTTTATGAATGTTTGATCAATAATCCAACCATGTACTGTACAGCCAGTTTTACAACACCTAAGCCATATGTCAATAGGACTGATAGAATGAATGGCACCAGCAGATCATAGTATGCCAAGTGGGTAAATATTAATTGTTTACTGTGATACAAACTGCAGTATGATACGCGGGTATCATAGGATGATTTTTTTAGAATTACTTATGAATGTTTGAACAATAATCTAACCATGTACGACCAGTTTTACGACACCCAGACCATATGTCAATAGGACTGAATGAATGGCATTAGCAGATTTTAGTATGCCAAATGGGTAATTATTAAATTAATACGGTGATATAAATTGAGGCATGATATGTGGGTCATAAATAAGTAGGCCTTAAATGATCATGAAAAGTCTTAAGCTGCCCATAGATAGATTGAAACTCGACCAGCCGAATTTCGATCCATCTATGGGCGTTTTTAACCACTTGCTGACGGCCGTACGACTTTGTACGGCCTCAGCGCGGCTCCCAATTTCTAACAGGCCGTGTTTTTACGGCCTCTCCTTTACACGTTCCCCGCGCGCGCTCCCGAGCGTGCGGCGGGGAACTTCTGTACTGGCCGTGTCCCTTGGACACAGCCAGTCACAGATCGCCGTGAACGGCCAATCGGAGCGGCCGTTTCCTAGGCGATCTGTGCGGCCAATGAGAGATGATCTCATATGTTTACATATGAGATCATCTCTCATTCCCGGCTCTCGCAGACAGCGGTGCTGTCAGGGGAGAGAGGAGACGGATCTGTGTCTCTTCTACATAGAGACATAGATCGGTCACCCCCCCAGTCACCCCCCCTCCCCCACAGTTAGAACACTAATTAGGGTACACATTTAACCCCTTCCTCACCCCCTAGTGTTAACCCTTCCCTGCCAGTCACATTTATACAGTAATTAGTGCATATTTATAGCACTGATTGCAGTATAAATGTGAATGGCGCCAAAAATGTGTCAAAAGTGTCCGATGTGTCCGCCATAACGGCGCAGTCCCAATAAAAATTGCAGATCGCCGCCATTTCTAGTAAAAAAAAAGCATTTATACAGTAATTAGTGCATATTTATAGCACTGATTGCAGTATAAATGTGAATGGCGCCAAAAATGTGTCAAAAGTGTCCGATGTGTCCGCCATAACGGCGCAGTCCCAATAAAAATCGCAGATCGCCGCCATTTCTAGTAAAAAAAAAGCATTTATACAGTAATTAGTGCATATTTATAGCACTGATTGCAGTATAAATGTGAATGGCGCCAAAAATGTGTCAAAAGTGTCCGATGTGTCCGCCATAACGTCGCAGTCCCAATAAAAATCGCAGATCGCCGCCATTTCTAGTAAAAAAAAAAAATTATACAGTAATTAGTGCATATTTATAGCACTGATTGCAGTATAAATGTGAATGGCGCCAAAAATGTGTCAAAAGTGTCCGATGTGTCCGCCATAACGTCGCAGTCCCAATAAAAATCGCAGATCGCCGCCATTTCTAGTAAAAAAAAAAAAAAAAAAAAATAATAATTCTGTCCCTTATTTTGTAGGCGCTATAACTTTTGCGCAAACCAGTCGCTTATTGCGATTTTTTTTTTTTTACTAAAAATATGTAGAATACGTATCGGCCTAGACTGAGGATAAAAAAAAAAACGTAAAAAAAAAAATTGAGCTATTTATTATAGCAACAAAGTAAAAATATTTTATTTTTTTTCAAAATTGTCGCTCTATTTTTGTTTATAGCGCAAAAAATAAAAACCGCAGAGGTGATCAAATACCACCAAAAGAAAGCTCTATTTGTGGGGAAAAAAGGACGTTAATTTTGTTTGGGAGCCACGTCGCACGACCGCGCAATTGTCAGTTAAAGCGACGCAGTGCCGAATCGCAAAAAGTCCTCTGGTCAGGAAGGGGTTTAAGTGCCCAGTAAGGAAGTGGTTAATTCACGAGAAGTCAATTTAACAAACAACTTCTCATAAACGGCTTGTTGGAAAATTGGACTTTGATTAGTGCTACAGCCAGTCGGCTGCAGTGTTAATTCTGATGGCGGGGGAGTCCCATTGTCACAATACAATGATACAGCGGGTAGTATTTCCCCATTCACCTTAAAAGTGTAGATGGGGGAATTGGTTCAGTTTGTATGTTCAGCTTGCTTGCTGAATAGAAAACTGAGCCATGTATGGCTAGTTTTAAGCATTTCAAAAGAAGACCTATTAATGCTGCTGTCAAAAGATATCTGATATCCGAAGAGTATAATTTAACAAAAAAGCAAGCAGCTTCATCTGCATCTTAGTGATGAGAAGAATGCTCCTTTCACACTTGTGTGACTTAGGATCCCACTTGTGAGACTCAAAGTTGCAGGAAATGCCATGTATCTCTATGAGAGACATTCCAATTGACACTACGGAAAGTCACTGTGACTTCATGCCAGAGAGTATAAGGCTTCATGTCCATGGACGTTTTTAAAAATGGGCTGTAAAGCTCGTACAGACGCCAGAAAAAAGCGGCGTTTTTCTGCGATTTTTTTTTGCGTTTTGCATTGAATTCAATGCACGTTTTGCCACGCTAGTTTTCAGCCACGCTTTTCTCTCTCAATTCAAAATCAATGGTTCCCTATGGGAGCCCATTGATTTGAATAGAGGTCGCACCAGAAGTCGGATCAAGATGATCCGACTTGCGGGGTGACTCGTGTGCGGAGAATCTTGAAGGGGAACCCCGCGCAAATTTAAAACAAATTTGCGTGAGGTTCCTCCCAGGATGATACCAAGCCCTTCGGTCTGGTATGGATCTTAAGGGGAATACCGCACACCGAAAACAAAACGGTGTGGGGGTTCCCCCAGGATCCATACCAGACCCTTATACGAGCACGCAGCCCGGCAGGTCAGGAAGGGGGCGAGCGAGCACCCCCCCTCCTACACAGTACCAGGCCACATGCCCTCAACATGGGGGGGGGGTTGGTGCAACATGGGGGCAAAGCACCTTGCCCCCATGTTGATGGAGACAAGGGCCTCTTCCCAACAACCCTGGACGTTGGTTGTCGGGGTCTGCGGGTGGCAGGCTTATCGGAATCTGAGAGCCCCCTTTAATAAGGGGGCCCCCAGATCCCGGTGCCCCACCCTATGTGAATGAGTATGGGGTACATCGTACCCCTACCCATTCACCTGGTGGTAGGAAAATGTCAATAGAAAAAACACTACACAGGGTTTAAAAGTAGTTTATTAGGCAGCTCCGGGGGTCTTCTTCCGACTTTGGGGGTCTTCTGCCAGGCACCACCGCTGTCTTCTTTCAGCTCTTTTACCAGAGGCAGCCCGGTCTTCTCCCTTCTTCGGGGGGTCTTCTTCTGACTTCGGGGGGTCTTCCGACTTCTCCGCTCTCTTCTCCCGCTCTCCAGTTCTTTTTCTCCTCTGCCGGGCACCACCGCTGTCTTCTTTCAGCTCTTTCACCAGCGGGGGCCTGGTCTTCTGCTTCGCCTTCTTCTCTTTTTCTCTTCTTCTCCTCTTCGATGTTGCCACAACGCTCCCTGCCGCTGTAATGCCTGGTGTGCGGTGCGCGATGATTTATATAGGCCTCTAATGACGTCACAGTCCCAGCATGCTCCGGGTGGTGTCACCAAAGAGAAAAGAGCTGAAAGAAACCTGTGTAGTGTTTTTTTATTGACATTTTTCTACCACCAGGTAAATGGGTAGGGGTACGATGTACCCCATACTCATTCACATAGGGTGGGGGGCCGGGATCTGGGGGCCCCCTTATTAAAGGGGCCTCTCAGATTCCAATAAGCCCACCGCCCGCAGACCCCGACAACCAATGGCCAGGGTTGTCGGGAAGAGGCCCTTGTCCCCATCAAGCACAAACCCCCCCATGTTGAGGGCATGTGGCCTGGTACAGTGTAGGAGGGGGGCGCTCGCTCGCCCCCCTTCCTGACCTGCCGGGCTGCGGTATCATCCTGGGGGGAACCTCACGCAAATTATTTTAACATTTTCGCGGGGGTTCCCCTTCAAGATTCTCCGCACACGAGCCGCCCCGCAAGTCGGATCATCTTGATCCGACTTCTGGTGCGACCTCTTTTCAAATCAATGGGCTCCCATAGGGAACCATTGATTTTGAATAGAGAAAGAAATGCCGGACGAGGCTTGACACAGCGTTAAGCCTCGTTAAATCACGTTTTCCGGCATCTGACATCTTTACAGCTCTAATGCTGGAGCTTCAGAACGCACTGGTCCTGGTTTTTTTTTTTGCAGCTTAAAAACAGCTTAGCCATTTACAGCTCAAAAACGTCATGGTGGGCATGAGGCCATAGGCTAACATGGAGAGCTGATTTACCCATGTTGCCAGTTAGTGCCCATTTGTGGGCACTGATTGGCATCTTTTTTATTTTTTAATGCATTTTTTTTTCAGACTTTTTATTTTTATTTTTTCCCCCTTTTTTTTGTTTGCCCTTCCCTGGTGGTCCAGGGTGGGCTTCCCTGGTGGTCCAGTGTGGCGATCCGAGGGGGGGCTGCACTGATAAACAATCAGCGGGAACCCCCCTGTCAGGAGAGCCGCCGATCGGCTCTCCTCTACTCGCGTCTGCCATCAACGGCTCTTCCTGTTTACATCGTGATCAGGCGTGGTTGGACACGGCTGATCACGTGGTAAAGAGCCTCCGCCGGAGGCTCTTTACCGAGATCGGAGATGCAGGGTGTCAGACTGACACCCCGCATCACCGATCGCCACGCTGCGCGCCCCCACTGGCGCGCGCGGCATGAAATCCTGCAGGACGTCCATGGACGTCCAGTCAGGATTTCAAAACCACGTCCGGCCGTATTCGCGAACGACTTACGCAAACGACGTAAAAAATTCAAAACTCGGCGCGGGAACGACTGTTATACTTAACATAGGATACACCGCACTTACCCCTGCTATAGCAGGGGTAACTTTCCACCGGAAAAAGCCGAACGCAAACGACATTAAAAAAAAGCGCCGGGCGGTCGTTCGTTTCTGAATCGGCGTAAATGCTCATTAGGATATTCGACGCGTAAAAGACACAGAAGCGCCACCTAGCGGCCGGCCTGGAATTGCAGCCTAAGATCCGACGGTGTAAGTCACTTACACCTGTCGGATCTTAGGCATATCTATGCGTAACTGATTCTATGAATCAGTCGCATAGATACGACCGGCCGGCCTTGGAGATACGACGGCGTATCAGGAGATACGCCGTCGTATCTCCTATCTGAATCTGGCCCACTGTATAAAAATAATGCAATCAACTTCTGGAATTAAATTAACACTTGTATGAGATTGGTGTGATTGGGTTTAGATCTACTTTTAAGAGTAAAACTAATGAGCTTATAACTGGCTTTGCTGTAAAATGATATCAAGTTTCTGACACTCATTAAAAGGTTTCTATTTTTCTATACTTGTTGATGTTCATCTTCTGAGTCTTCTAATATTAGAAGAATCTCTGAAATATTGCTGGGAGAATAATCATTTTTTTCTGGAGGCCAACCTGCAATACTATTAAATTAAAGTACACATTGATTTCTGGAGCCGTATACAGTTTTATAAGTACTGTGTATTTCTGTGAGAAGAATCCTTGACCTGCAGCTACAGTTAATAGGCCTTTGCTATTAGCTGAAAAATCTATATTTATCTGGTACTGATACCTCATTTATTTGTTCAGAACAAAAACAAAATTACACCATTCAACAAATAAGCAGATGGTTGGCGCAGACAAAAAAATAACCTTTGAGCAAGAATTCTTAAATGTTATATTTGTTGTAGACCGTCATATTTTAATCATTACACACTTCCTACCAAACCAATAAACACCTATATAACAGATTTGTAAGCGACATATGAGAATGGCTTAAAGCTGATCCTCTATTGAAGTAGTGCTGCCCTGAACCTGCAGGGGTTAAAGTGCTTGTTTATATCTAGGGTACTAAAAAAAGGCAGTTTTACTAACCTATTCTTCTACTCCCACAGGCACCTTACAGACCGCGAGACCGCAGCCTCTTCTCCCCCATGGTCTGGCAGCTGTAAATCCTCTGACGCAGTTAAGTACTATGCAGGTCCCATAGCTCAGTCTGCAGTGGATGTAAAATCCCAGAGAGGCAGTCTGTTGCTGAATGATAGGGTAGCGCCAATATATTGCCTTCACGCTGCCTGTTTTTACCCTCTAAATGCTGCACTATCATTTGAATGGGTGGCATTCCATGGGTAGTAGCACCTGCAAGAGGCAACAGGGGGTAAAATTCCTGCCATGGCTGTAAAGCCAAGCATTGCAGCTGTGGCATGTGTACACCCCCAGCCACTGCCTTTGCAACTAAAGAAAGAGCAGCTAAGGGGCTATAAAAATCTGGTACAACCATGTGGTTTTACTGCTCCCCAGCCGCTAATGCAAACAAGCCCTAAGGGAGTATTTTTGTTTCCACAGATTGCAGCTTTAAATAAACTTTGAACCCCACTGTCCCTGTTTTACAATTAATCTCCAGCACAGTTATTACCACTGCCAAAGAACTGTCATATAATTCTTACAATGTATCATTTTATTTGTCTGGAGCAGGTGTTATTTCATATATAAAAAAAAATATATATATATATATTTAGAGCCCTGCTCCTGATGAACAGGCGCTGCCTCAAATTTAATGGGGGTCTGAGCTGTTATTAAAGGCAATTTAGCCTCTGTTCTAGCCATGGCTGTGCTGGGAGTGATCCACCATTGATCGCCTGGGGGTGTAATTACCACCCCAGGCCAAGGGTGGCAGCAGTCAGGTCATGGTACATCGAGTGTCCCCCTCAGCAACGAATTTGTGGGAGTGGTTACCCCGCTGTGCATGCTGGGGGGGTACTTAAGGGACAGACGCCATTGGTGCGGGGTCCGTTCACGCCTCATGGCCCGCCTGGCCGGAGGTGCGTGTTGTGAAGCCTAGCTCCGGGACCATGTTGGCCCGGGGCTGAGGCTTTGTCTGGTGGGCCCAGTTGTCTAACTGGGGCCCGTACCGCAGAGGTTATCCTGTGCTGTCCATCCTGCGGGAGGAAGCCACTTGATGAAGGAGACCAGGGAAGGACCTATCCTGGTAGAGACCATGCAATAGGCTGGTACCTTAGGAGAGGGCCTGGAAGCTTCATCCAAGGATGCACCGTACACAGAGAGGCCTGACAGTGTCGCCTGTCGGGTCTAAAGGTTCTAGTGAGAAAAGCTAAAGAGATCCGGGTGCTTAATCCTGTGGCAGAGGATTCCGGACAAAAGTATCTCACAGAGAAAGGAAGGTCAGTGGCAGAGACTGTTCTTTGTTTCGTGCGTCATCCCGGCTGCTGGGCCAGTTAGGGGGACCTGTCGGGGTGAGTAATACCCACTCTGGCTAGAGTGGCGATGAGAACTGTTTGCTGGAAACAGGAGTGTTTCCTTACTTTGTGACTGTGCACCTGAACCTACCTACCCTTCCACCCCTCACTCCTCTTTTCTACTAAAGTTCTCCATGATAAACCCAAAGAGAAAAGGGGTACATTGTGTGTGGACATTGAAATTCTTTGGATTCTCCTTTCACCCTGGACAGCGAGAATAGATGTAAAGTGCCACCTAAAATCTAAAATCTAAACCAGCAGCTCATTCGGGGGTAGTGCTATATATATATATATATATATATATATATATATATATATATATATATATATATATATATATATATATATATATACAGGGGCACTGTAGGCAAGGTTCAAGCGATGAAAGTCCAGCAAAAGTCGGCACATGAGAGGATCTAAATAAAAGTATGAAGGCTTTAGTGGAACATAAGGTTAAAATCCGAAGAATTAGACCCACTTATGCGTTTCAGCCTTGCCGCCTTAGTCATAGCTGTCTGATGTACAAAAAACTGAACTTTAAAAAAAAAGTCTTAGGACTATTGAACACACCCCTCCTCTTTACTATACCAAAAGGGGAGCTGTTCTCTAACTCAAAGAAGACAACTGAGAAGGCTAAAAACATTGTTTGAGATTTGAGTTCAGTGCACAGACATTCTAAACCTTCCTTGCTGTACTAGGAAAAGTTGTTGTCTGTTTCCCCACTTCCTACACAAAAAAAATTGTCAGGGTTTGAGGAGAAATCTCCCAAGTGGGAGCACATAGAATCAATTAAGATTTGACACGAATCCCCTCCCCCCATTCATTTTAAATCTAAAGGTTTTGGTTGGAGTTGGGCTTTAACGTGACCCTGTACTTTGACCATGCAGGTCAAAATGATGGTGGCCCCTGCAGCAGCTCATACTTACTTTCTCTTTGCTCCTGACCACTACATTCAGCTTCCAGAAGAGAAGAATAACATCTGCTATCTGGTATTTCTGGCTAACACGTGGCTTACTGCTTTTCCATTCATGTGACAGCACTGGTGCTTGGAAATTGGCCTTTTTGTAAGTGAGTGGGAAAGTGTTGGAGCCAAACTGAGCAAGTCTCCACCCCGCTTCTTGAATAGGACATCTACCCACCTGTTGTTGATGGAACCCTCTGCCATATTGTGTCATACTCCTGGCCATAGGCATGCTCTCAACCTCCCCAGCCGTAATCGTTAAGATTTATGAACAAGGAATGTCCAAACTTGAAATGCATTTTCTGCACTTTACTGTAACATTACAAAGATTACATTTGACATACTAGCAGAATTCTTTGGCACAGACCACCATACAGAGGAGTAAACATTCTGTAGTTATCATTTCTGCACAAAACGCAAGCGCATGGTTTGTAAGCCATCTTCCCTTAGCACCTCCTCTGCTTGGGAGCACCCCAGATTTGGAACCACTGCTCTATATATACAAAGCATTTAGCTTCCATTACTGAGTAGGTTTAAGGTGCCTCCTATAGTATACCAATCTCTTCCCGATATCCCTCTATAGCTCCACCAAGCCAGGCATGTCCCCAGATGGCATATATCTCCAATTGTCCACCACTTACACACAAATGCTGTTCCGCCTTGCTTGGGACTTCAGCCTTGCAAAAAGGCCTTTTAAGTTAACATGCAGGAGACTACAACTTGACAGGTCTAGGTTGTTTGGCTTCCCCATTACCCATCTCCTTGGGCTCCTCCGACTAGGGCCATTTATTTTGTCACTAACTACACCCATTACATCACTAGAGGAGGGTTTTCCCTAAAGCCTGGTTCACACTGTGGCCGCATGCGGTGCTCAGCAGGGGTCCGGTGTGTGCTGGTTCACCGGTTCAGGTCTGATTTTAGCCCGAATTTTGGGCTGAAATCGAACCTGAAACGCACCAAAAAAGGCACGCGTTTTTCCAACACACCGCACCGGACCCGCTGCGGAGATATGTGAACCGGCTCCATAGAGAGCCAGTCACATTCTCCTGCTATGCGAATTGAATGCGGGGAAATGGGCATTCAATTCGCATAGGTGTGAACCCGGACTAAAAGGGGAGCTAACACATAATTACAATAACTACAACTTTCCCTTTCTCTGATTATAATGGCAGGCACCTTCTAGTGGCAGGCAAGCTAACTGCACCTGCTAACATCTCAGACACCCAGCACTATCACATGGGGACATACTCCAGGTTACAAGAAACTACATAGGGCTCTTTTTTATCTTTGGAGGATGGAATAGAATGTAAGTATAAGCTGTTGCAAGGGTCACCTGTTCTTATTATCAGCTAAAACTAAACATCATTATAATATGCTTATCACTCTCTGGAGCTGCTATCATTAGGACAAGTTCATATGATTTTTTTTTTATGAGTGTTTTTTGTGCATGTACTCGAGAGAGGAGCCGGACTGCAGGAGTTGGGAGTAGGCAGGCCTCCCCAGAGGCAATCTGCCACCTTTCTCCATGCCCCGGGTGGCAATGGCGGGTGTGTGAGGGGGTCCTCCCACACAGTCCGCCCTACTTTCTCCACTTTGAAGCCCAACGGGGCAGAGGGACTCCCTATAAGGGAGTGAGAGGATTTTGCCCGCTCAACCAGCCCTGTTAGTCCTTTGCCTCTCTTTTTTAGAGACCGCGTGGTCAAAGTGCGTGCATGTTAACCCAATTTCGAGTGCGTGTAAGTGTGGTGGTTTTTGTGGGAGGGGGGTGGGCGTACTAAGCGCAGGCTTACCTCACATAGCACACCCACCGGGAGCCGGGCTGAGACCACCAAACTCAATTCACATGTAGCCGAGACCGGGATCCAAACCCCTAGCTGCAGAGGTGAATGGCTTGTCAGTGCAGTGCCAATCGCGTTGAGCCACCGCAGCTCCTCAAGTTCATATGATTTAAAAGCAACAGTTTTTGTGTGTTTTTGCCCCATGGAGTCTATAAATTATTTTTGCGTTAACATAAATATTATTTGAAAACACATTTCACATTTCCAGAGTGAATATTTGCTCATCAACACTGAACTTTGTTCATTATCACACATCATGTTTGTGTCCATTTGAAATAAAATGTCATCATTATAAAACATCTAATGAAATATTTACTGTAGCTTCTGTCCAATATTGGAAAGTGTAATAACTTATCCTTACAAAGGTCAATAATAGACCATAATTGCTATCATCACAAAATCTATATCAGCTGTCAAGTATTATATTTTATGCCTGGTTAGAAAACTAACACGAGGGAAACACTGGGGATGATTTACCAAAGAATGTAGACGGTTCACTTTCCAAGGAAAGTTCAACTTTGCAAGGAAATTTCCCCAGAGTTTACTGAATGTGGAGAAGCTCTGCTGATTTCTATCATCCAATCATATACAGGCAAAAATGCTGCTTTTTTTTTATTTCCTTGCACATGATTGGCTATTCTTTACCAAGTGAAATTTCAGCACATTCAGTAAGCTCAAAGAAAGGGAAAGTCCTCCTGAAAAATGCAACTTTCAAAGTAAAACAGCCTATGTGCATTCAGTAAAAACCTATAAAATCTGTCATTGCTGGGCTTTCCAGAAAGATGCTAGATGTCTGGCTATCATGTGGATGCTTTTGCCTCAATATTTTGTACATGATCCATCCTGGGGTGTGCATCCTGCCACTCCCACAACTGCTGTATCCACTGGACACAGTGGATTGCGGCTCCTGGTACCCGCTTTGAGCAGCCCGGGGATCATGTGACCACTATGCGATCACATGATTACGATGTCATGAAAGATGTTATGAATTAATGCATAAATAAATTTCAAATAGTGCAGAGCAATATAGAAATACAGTCATGGCCGAAATTGTTGGCACCCCAGAAATTTTTCCAGAAAATCAAGTATTTCTCACAGAAAAGTATTGCAGCAACACATGTTTTGCTATACACATGTTTATTCCCTTTGTGTGTATTGGAACAAAAAAAGGGAGGGAAAAAAGAAAATTGGACATAATGTCACACAAAACTCCAAAAATGGGCTGGTCAAAATTCTTGGCACCCTTTCAAAATTGTGGATAAATAAGATTGTTTCAAGCATGTGATGCTCCTTTAAACTCACCTGGGGCAAGTAACAGGTGTGGGCAAAATAAAAATCACACCTGAAAGCAGATAAAAAGGAGAGGAGTTCACTTAGTTTTTGCATTGGATGTCTGTGTGTGCCACATTAAGCATTGACAACAGAAAGAGGAGAAGAGAATTGTCTGAGGACTTGAGAACCAAAATTGTTGAAAAATAACAACAATCTCAAGGTTACAAGTCCATCTCCAGAGATCTAGATTTGCCTTTGTCCACAGTGCGCAAGATTATCAAGAAGTTTGCAACCCATGGCACTGAAGCTAATCTCTCTGGACGTGGACGGAAGAGAAAAACTTATGAAAGGTTGCAACGCAGTATAGTCTGGGTGGTGCATAAGCAGCCCCAAACAAGTTCCAAAGAAATTCAAGCTGTCCTGCAGGCTCAGGGAGCATCAGTGTCAGCGCGAACTATCCGTCGACATTTAAATTAAATGAAACGCTATGGCAGGAGACCCAGGAGGACCCCACTGTTGACATAGAGACATAAAAAAGCAAGACTACAGTTTGCCAAAATGTACTTGAGTAAGCCAAAATCCTTCTGGGAAAACATCTTGTGGACAGATGAGACCAAGATAGAGCTTTTTGGTAAAGCACATCATTCTACTGTTTACCGAAAAGGGAATGAGGCCTACAAAGAAAAGAACACCAGTACCTACAGTGAAATATGGTGGAGGTTCAATGAGGTTCAATGATGTTTTGGGGTGGTTTCGCTGCCTCTGGCACTGGGTGCCTTGAATGTGTGCAAGGCATCATGAAATCTGAGGATTACCAAAGGATTTTGGGTCGCACTGTAGATCTTGGGTCTTCCAGCAGGACAATGACCCCAAACATACATCAAAAAGCACCCAGAAATGGATGGCAACAAAGCGCTGGAGAGTTCTAAAGTGGCCAGCAATAAATCCAGATCTAAATCCAATGGAACACCTGTGGAGAGATCTTAAAATTGCTGTTGGGAAAAGGTGCCCTTCCAATAAGAGAGACCTGGAGCAGTTTGCAAAGGAAGAGTGGTCCAAAATTCCGGTTGAGAGGTGTAAGAAGCTTATTGATGGTTATAGGAAGTGACTGATTTCAGTTATTTTTTACAAAGGGTGTGCAACCAAATATTAAGTTAAGGGTGCCAAGAATTTTGACCAGACCATTTTTGGAGTTTTGTGCGACATTATGTCCAATTTGCTTTTTTTCCTCCCTTTTTTTGTTTCAATACACACAAAGGGAATAAACATATGTATAGCAAAACATGTGTTACTGCAATACTTTTCTGTGAGAAATACTTGATTTTCTGGAAATATTTCTGGGGTGCCAACAATTTCAGCCATGACTGTAATATATAAACAAATAAAGAGCAATTTTCCAATAGTGACAACACAATAGAACATATACCGTACATACTCGAGTATAAGCCGAGGCACCTAATTTTACCACAAAAAAACTGTGAAAACTTATTGACTCGAGTATAAGCCTAGAGTGAGAAATTCACCAGCTACTGTAAGTGGAAAAGAGGGTCAACAATGCCCATTTGCACGCCTCACTGTGCCCATTGCAAGCCTCACTGTTCCCATTGCAATCTCACCTCACTGTGCCCATTGCAATCTCACCTCACTGTCCCATTGCAATCTCACCTCAATGTGCCCATTGCAGCCTTGCCAATCGCCATACATGATTCTATACTCCTGACTGTGCACCTCCTCCTCGTTCTGTTTATCTGATTATGGTGCACTGCAGAGTCAGACGGCAGGCAGCCATTCTTGAAAAGTCGTGTCTCCTCCTCGTTCTGTTCCCTGATAGGCGGAACACGCAGTTTCCCAGCAGACACTGGGGCTGATTTACTATGAACAATGTGCTGCGCCGGTTCATGCCTCAATTGGTGCGCTGGATAAATCATTAATTGAGCGTGTGAACTGGCGCAGCAGACGGCCACAATGCAATAATAAATATGTAAACGGTAGTAGCTGCGGAACACCCTTTAGAAGTCTATGGGAGAAATCAAAAGTCTTAATTCTAAAGGTTAATATGCAAGTTTTTGTCATAAAAAGTGTTTGGGGACCTGGGTCCTGCCCCAGGGGACATGTATCAACACAATTGCAATTTTTTTTTTAAAAACTGATGTTTTTTCGGGAGCAGTGAATGTAATAATGCTTAAAGTGAAACAATAAAAGTGAAATATTCCTTTAAATTTCATACCTGGGGGGGGTGTATAGTATGCCTGTAAAATAGCACTTGTTCCCGTGCTTAGACCTGTCCCTGCACAAAATTAAATTTCTGAAGGAAAAAAAGTAATTTAAAATCACTTGCGGCTATAATGAATTGTCGGCTCCCGGCAATACAGAGAACAATCATTGATAAAAAAAAAGAAAAAAAAAAGCGTGGGGTTCCCCCCAAATTCAATTACCAGGCCCTTCAGTTCTGGTATGGATATTAAGGGGAGCCCGCGTCAAATAAAAAAATGGCGTGGGGTTCCCCTCAAATATCCATACCAGGCCCTTCAGGTCTGGTAAAATTTGGCGCAGCGTTTCCCCTCATGATCAGCATAACAAAAAAAAGGCAGGTTTACAGGTGGGCCTCTTCAACCCACGCAAATGCAGCTACGCCACTTGATATTTATCAAGTTTTTTAGTGAAGAGACGCACCTGAATGGCCGAAAATGCCGCTCGCGAATGCGCAGTACACAAATAAACCTCCCGCAGGATTAAACGTTCTTGCAAGCGCAGCGGCTGGTTTATACAAAAGTCACTTTAATTTTCAATTCAGGCCATACAGTATATGTTACACAGACAGTTGTCATTACACTTCCCCACATCATCCTACATCACCCCCATAATAAACTCACTTCCAGCTTCTTTTAATTTACATTTGTAGATGCCGGGCACCATGTCCATAGTGGCGCACTGGGCGCCCCCTCCTGGGTGCATTCAGCATAATATTAAATAGAGCTGCATTGCCGGCGCATTCATTTTTTAAATACCGAAACGGCCGTTGTGCACGCCAATGCGTCATTAAACAAGGCGCAATCGTTTAGTAAATCAGCCCCACTGTGTTTAGTGTTCTGCCTATCACGGACATTCTTTCATCCTCGGACAAGAGGATGAAAGAATGTTCGTGATAGGCGGAACACTAAACACAGTGTCTGCTGGGAAACTGCGTGTTCCGCCTATCACGGAACAGAACGAGGAGGAGGCGCAACTTTTCAAGAATGGCCGCCCGCCGTCTGACTCTGCAGTGCACCATAATCAGATAAGCAGAACAAGGAGGAGGCGCGACTTTTCCACAATGGCCGCCCGTCGTCTAACTCTGCACCATAATCAGGTACACAGTCAGGAGTATAGACTCGAGTATAAGCAGAGGGGGGCATTTTCAGCCTAAAAAAAAGGGCTGAAAATCTCGGCTTATACTTGAGTATATTCGGTACCATAAAAAAAAACGGAAAAAAAACACAGAGTCCCAAATGTCTGTATGATAGCTATAATCCTATATTATGTTCATATATTCAAACAATGATAAAAGGTGCCAAAAATAATTTCAACTCCTTGGTGCGTTTATATTCCTTCAGTTCAATTCTGATCACCACATGCGTTTATTTCATCACCAACTTCCATATGCTCTCATGCTAAAATGTGACCTTATGTTTCACGCGCCTACGCATTAAATTGGGGTCCTTTATCCTGGTTGTTCTGCTTTTCTCTTTTCCACTGTTCTTCTTAATCTGTCTCCATCCTCCACAATCCCATGATAAATGTGTAGGATTCTCTAAAACAATAATAACATATATAGAGCTCTCCATATGGATAACAACATTTTTATTAAAAATGTAAATGTACTCAACTTATGTTGTGCACTAATACTGGTGCACATCAATATTAAGGCATGTATTATTGATAACCTCCAACAAATTGGCCACCTGCACACTTCGGGGTTAGCGGCTCCACCTAACGTGTTGCATCATCAAATCACGTGACTTCATCAGGGTTGGGGAATATTTTTAAAAATCTTATGTTTTACCATGCAGTCCCTGATCATCACCACACCAGTCATATGATGATGCAGTACTGCACTGGTGACAGTATGTAAAAAAAAAATTGTGACATTTTTTTATTTAATTTCTTAACTTTTCCAAAAAAGTGACAAAAAATTACAACTTCAAAAAACTCGCCAGCCTACTAAATACCTCAGACTGTCTACTTTCCAAAAATGGGTAATGGGGGGGGGTACATTCCTGCCATTATTAGGGCCTCAAGAAATGAGATCGTCCGTCAGTACGTCAGAATTGATCAACTTTTTAAATATATATATATATATATATATATATATATATATATATATAAATTTATATATTAAATACGCTGCCACTATCTAACTAACCTGCCTGCCTAACGTAAAGAAGTAAGAAGGTAAAAACTTCCTCTGAGTTTCATGATCTGAACACTTGTTCCAGGTAAGTTACTCAGTATTAAAGCTAGTGGATCAGCATAAGAGCCAGTAACTATCATTTTCAGTAAAGGACAGCAATGAAAGCCCCTTATGTCTTTTATGTCTTTTATGACCTGTTAACAGGTACATTCTTATTAAGGTGGATATAAAGTCCCCCTTACAAGCAGGCAGGCTCTTTATTGGAGAAGAGACATGCAACATATCTTCTGCAATAAAAGAAACATTGTTTTAATGTCTTTCTTGGAATGTACACTTAGCTGAGCAGCAAGTGCAACTCAGTTTACATTCCAGGACAGCGCCTTTTTGCCAGATGTCATCCCCACACCAGGCAATGAAGACAGCTGCAGCCCAGCACTTGGAAAAAAGGGGGAAGAGGACTAGTAGGGAGACAGGAGCATGGAGGGGAGTACAGCAGAACTCTAAAGGTTGGGGAGAGAGAGAGAGTAGGAGGGAGGGAGTTGGTAAGGTTTAGGTTGGTAAGTACGATCCCCCCAGTGTATATTCGACCCTTAGGGTCTGAGTGACAGTCAACAAAAAAAAGCTTCCAATTTAGGAAGGGCTGCCAATGAGCTGTGTACATTTCGCAGTGGTTTAAAAATGAATCCAGCAAGACCAAATGGAAGAGAATTTTGAGGGGCTATAATGCGATACATGGATCAGTTCTTCCATCTCTGCCATTCTGCCCAGTCTAGTAAGCAATTCTGGGATGGTCGGAGCTTAAGCCATGTCCCAGTGTACAGAGCCTGGCAGCATTCCCTCATTCATGTGCATTGTCAATGACTTAAAGTAAGATCCCTAGATAGCGATAAATGGGGGAGTAGATGCTGTGGCGGGGGATTAGTCCAAAGTATAGGTTGTGACCTTGGTTATGAGTCAGTGAACTTCAACCCAAATGGTTACATTTTGAGGTAGGTCTGTGCCACCTCTCCAACATTGGTTTGAAATGGATGGGGCAAATGTATGTACTAGGACAGGAGTTCCATACCAACAGGATCTTATTTTGTAACCATTTTCATGAACAGCCACATTTATTGAATGCTTATGGATATACAATGTTGATGAGTTCCCAGTCTTCAGCTGATAGAGCCAAGTTCAGGTCCATCTTCCAGGTCGCACATGCTTTCTCAGCATTTGCTTGTTGATTACTAAGTAAGAGTGCCTGGATAGTATAAATCAAGTGTTGCAGAGGGGTGTTCTTGGAACATAGAGATTCAAAAGGAGTGAGGGGCTGCGACCACGACACAAGGGGCTTTAGAAAATGTTGCAGCTGGACATATGTCCAGAAGTGAAATTGTTTTCCTTTCATTTGGAAAGCCAGGGTTTTATAGCTCAAAAACTTTCCTCTGTGGAAAAGTTTGTCTAGTATCTGCTGGTGAGGCTATATCTCAGAAAGAAGATGCTAAGGCATGCTAGGGAGAAACACTGAGTTGAGGTAGATTGCTGTAAGGGGACCCTGAAATGAAGAAGGAGAAAGGCAACAGTGACCTTAACCTATGATAAGAACCTTTGTGATTTTCAAGCAGTATGCTTGTTCTAGGGCCCTGAAGCCTTTATCTTTAGCTACTCTGCATCGCTATGAAGGGTTTTTTTTTTTGCCTCTATTAAAGTCACTTTTGCGTTAGAAGCAAGGAATCTTAGACCTCTGTTTTATATTAATGTGCTTTTAATAAACAAAAATTGTGTACATGCAAACTATTAGAATAATAGAAAAACAATACAAGATGGGCAGATATACATACAACAAGCAAAATGCTACCAACTTCATAGAGAATAAACAATAACTATAGTTTGCATATTATAGAATCCCACTAAAAAGTTTTTTAGTTAAGGTTATAGTGGCTTTAGAATCTCCATAGGCAACGAGGACCCCAGGCTTACCCTGCAAGCAGTTGCAGGAAATCGAGCGAAAACGTCATTAGGTGACGTCTCTTCTGCCACAGACATTCCTTGGTGCTACGTCATTATAGAGTCCTCCTTTCAGTTTCTGTTGTTGGCCTTTTATTTAGAAAGTTTTACCATCCCCACATGGGTATTGCTTCTTTCTCAATACTGCCGTTCAATGGGATAAACATTTCCCAATTTAATCTCTAGATGGCACTGGTGTATCATACATGCTGTAGGTCATATATTTTAACAGGTCAAGCTATTGTTGACCATGGGTCACCTGAATGCATTGTATTATCAGAATTCCTGTAAAAACAATGGAAGCTACTAATTGCCATCTGATATTAGCCCAACATACAATACTATCTATGTTCTCATTGTTTTAATAGGACAGTTGTGTAAACGTTTTTTAACAGCATTAGTAAGTAACTAAGGCAGACAAACAGATTCTTCTATGTACGTCTAGGGACAAAAATTAAAAAACAGACACTTTTTGGAGCAGCATTGTTCTTGTTGAAGCAGTAGTCTCACTATTCCTGCTACATTCTCCAGAATGTGCAATAGATGAAAACATAAAAAATCCAGCATATAGAGTGAGCTCTCTCATAATAGTAGGAGAGACTGCAAACTCAAAAGCAGAGATCTCACTAGTGCAGTGATGGCGAACCTTGGCAACTCAAAAGTTTTTGAACTACATTTCCCATGATGCTCATGTACTCTGCAGTGTAGTTGAGCATCATGGGAAATGTAGTTCCAAAACATCTGGGGTGCCAAGGTTTGCCATCACTGCACTAGTGAATTACCTAAGGTACATAGGAAGCCACCATAACCACTATCCACCAGTAACAGAGAAATTAATCTTGCATAGCCACACTCCTTAACAAATGTGTCTTCCCATCCAAACACTTTTCAAAAGCAGAATATTGCCATTAGGATGTTGCAAAGCTTGCACTCTCTGCTGATTGCCTAGCTCTAATTCTGCAAGTGGTGCACTGGACCACTGCAGAGAGACCTCTGCTCTTATTTAGAGAGTACAAGGGCCCTCTCTGAAGCCTGCTCAGTTGATTGCAGCCTTGATTGAGAATTATAGGCTGTTACTGCGGCCCAGTTAAAAAAAAAAAAAAGAAATACAAGAAAGTAAGATGTTTAAAATGGTACTTCTACGTTGTCCATCATCTTATCCCTCACAGTTATTATGACGGCAAGCTCTCATGAGCAGAGCCCTCCTAAACCTATTAAATTGTAATGTAACTGCACTGCATCTCTTTATTTTTCAAAGTGTTGCACAAAATGCTGTCATTATGTAAATCCTGTACAATAAAAATAATTTAAAAGCACATCTTGTTATGTGCCCTCAAGGAAGCAGTTTGGTTTTCGAGCAGACTGCAATTGAGCTTTAAGAATATTATTCTGTTATAGAATACCATAGCATGGCACCCTATCTCTATGTAAAGATAACTGACATTGCTGATTTTATTGTTTAAGCAAATCCGTTCTGAATATCCGGTGTCCCGGCCATCACTATGCTAGCTGTATGCTTGGTATAAGTCAGTGATTTAGTATGTAATGAAGCCAGGCTAAGGATGACAGCTTGTACTTTTAAAAACAAGATAGAAATGACATGCTCCTTTACTCTATCCCCTACATGGGCCCACTATCTGACAGGTTAGGTTACTTTAAAGTTAATCTGAAGATAAAGATGTTGTACGCGTGGAGAAAATGTTAGCATGAACGTACTTTGCCTGGATATTGAAGAGGTGGGATAGATCAAATTATGCATAGAGTAACCGTATGACTATTTCTATTTACAGTTTTCAAATTACCAAAAAAAAAAAAAAAATAGTTTAACAATGCCGTTGTGAATGTGCAGATTTCATAAGGAAAATAATAAAAGTAAAATGACAGCTTTACTTAGACAACATTTTACAGCTCAATCTGGCTGGGTACTTAAACAGCCCAAAATAGCTGTAAATGGTTTGAAGTCTTTTGTGCAAAGACAAATTGTGCCTAATGTTAAGAAGGGAGAGAACATCTTTTTTTCTGAGTTCTTAAACCCAGTTATTTTTCTATTTTAAGCCTATATTACATCTATTGTTGCTTCTCATGAGTATGATGTGTTATGCAGACTAAATGTTTAACTGAGGACATGTCCTTAATTAGGAGCTGCTCCAACTGCTAAAATCTTTGTGATAATGAGGAAAAAATTGAATACTTTATTAAAACATCACTGAAAGATGTTTATGTAACAGAGGTCAGAAATATATTTATGTTTTTTGTGCTGTTTTAAATTAACAGTCTGTACGCAGTCAGCCCATTTGCTTAATTAAAGGAGTTGTAAAGGAAAACATTTTTTTGCCTAAAATTAATGTCTGCAAGGTAGACAGACAGAATAGTGTAATGATTCTGTTAAAAAACGAGTAAATACCTATTAACCACTTAAAGACCTTAGGTGTTTTTCAGATTTGGTGTTTGCAAGACTAAAACAGTTTTTTCTGCTAGAAAATTACTTAAAACCCCCAAACATTATATATATTTTTTTTCGAACACCCTAGAGAATAAAATAGTGGTTATTGCAATACTTTTTGTCACACCGTATTTGCGCAGCGGTCTTACAAGCGCACTTTTTTGGGGAAAAATTCACTTTTTTGAATTAAAAAATAAGACAACAATAAATTTGGCCCAATTTTTTTATATATTGTGAAAGATAATGTTACGCCGAGTAAAATGATACCCAACATGTCACGCTTAAAAATTGCGCCCGCTCGTGGCATGGCGTCAAACTTTTACCCTTAAAAATCTCGATAGGCGACGTTTAAAAAATTCTATAGGTTGCATTTTTTGAGCTACAGAGTAGCTCTAGGGCTAGAATTATTGCTCTCGCTCTAACGATCGCGGCAATACCTCACTTGTGTGATTTGAACACCGTTTTCATATGCGGGCGCTACTCGCGTATGTGTTCGCTTCTTCGCGCGAGCTCGTCGGGACGGGGCGCTTTAAAAAAATTTTTTTTTGTTTTCTTATTTCTTTTTATTTCTTTTATTACTTTTTACACTGAAATAAAAAAAAAATAATAATTGATCACTTTTATTCCTATTATAAGGAATGTAAACATCCCTTATAATAGAAAAAAGCATGACAGGTCCTCTTAAATATGAGATCTGGGGTCAAAAAGACCTCAGATCTCATATTTAGACTTCAATGCAAGAAAAAAAAAAAAAAATTGAAACTGTCATTTTTTCAAATGACAAAAAAAAATGTCTCTTTAAGACGCTGGGCGGGACTGACGTTTTGACGTCACTTCCGCCCAGCAAAGCTATGAGGACGGGTGGGGGCCATCTTGCCCTCACTCAAGTCCTCACCGCTCAGGCTGCAGCATCCGATCTCCTCCGCCGCTACCGACGGCTGGGAGGGGGGGGGCCCTCTCCCGCCACCGATAACGGCGATCTCGCGGCGAATCCGCCGCGGAGACCGCCGTTATCGTTTACACGGCTGCCCGCTGAAAAGATGGATATCTCAGTTGTGGCAGCTGCTGCCGTTACTGAGATATCCATCTTTAAAAAGAGGACGTACATTTACAATACGCGGGTCGGCAAGTGGTTAAATTCCTTCATCTATATCACCTCCGGCGTTCTAGTTTCTGTTCTCTCATTCACTTCCTGGTTTGCGGCGCTCATTCATGTAAGAACTACATTTCCCAGTATGCATTGTGGCACGCCCAGTAATTCACACCTCCTTGAAGTCTCTTACTCGTAGAGAGCGTCCTGCCGCACAAATGTAGTTCCCAGGAGGGGGCGAGCACGTTACGGACCACCGCAGTAAAGCCTCCCTTCACGGTGGTCAGTAAAATCAGACAAGCAGGAAGTGAACAGAACAGAGAAGAAATAGAGCAACTTCTGAGCAAAAACGAACAATGAGGAAGTGAAAATAGGAATGTCTGCTGGTAAAGGATGCTTATTATGATAACAAAATGTTTTCCTTAACAACCCCTTTAATCTGTGAGTTCCTGTGCCCTGTCGGTGGTGGGAGATGAGGTTGATCTCCACATGAAGCACAGACAGCATGGTGTCCTGTAGCTGGAGAAGCCAGACGTCTCGGTACCAGGTGTTATACGCTAATCTTAGCTGAATTCAAAATACAATCTAATTTCCCTATGCTAGCAGAAAGTGTCAGACTTTTCAGAGCTTTACTTCAGTGATGGACAGAGGAGCTCATGGCTGCAAGTCTTCTTGGAAGGAGGCTAGAAAATGCATGGAACTGATGGAACGGGCTTTGCTTTCTACACTGCTGGGACTTGTAGTCCTGTGTGGCTTTCTAGATGCTGGGACTTCACTTCATCCTTTGCTTTTCCTTCAACTGCTGCCTGTCTGGCCCTGAAGCAGAGGCTAAGGCCGCGTACACACGGTCGGACAAAACCGATGAGAATGGACCGAGGTTCAGTTTCATCGGTCCAAACTGACCATGTGTATAGCCCATCGGTCTGTTGTCCTTCGGTCCAAAATTGTAAAACATGCTTCAAAATGGAACCGATGGCCCCCTGCCCGATCGCTCCAAACCGATGGTTAGTACAGAAAGCATCGGTTCATCGGAATCAAGTCGACGCATGCTTGGAAGCATTGAACTTCGTTTTATTCAGCACGTCGTGTGTTTGACGTCACAGCGTTCTGACCCGATCGGTTTTTGGAACGATGGTGTGTACGCACTTCAGACCATCAGGCCACTTCAGCGGTGAACCGATGGAAATGGCCCGTCGGACCATTCTCATCGGTTTGGAACGACCGTGTGTACGTGGCCTAAGACATAAAGCCATCTGAGGACCTGTGATGGGTTTGTGAAGAACCTCTGCCCTGTGGACCTACGTTTACCTGTCACTATACCTGGACTTCCTCTACTGAGGTCACTGTTAGCTTGTGAGTCCCTGAATTGCTGCCCTGTGCCCCTGGGCTTTGCTGTACTGGATTGTGGTCTGCTATTACTTGTGCCTGGATTGTTGCCCAGTGACTCTGGACTAAGTCCCTGCTGATCTAAATGTCTGCCCTGTGCCCCTGGACTTTGCTGTATTGGATTGTGGCCTGCTACTCACTGTGCCATGGATTGCTGCCCTGTGACTCTGGACTTATCCCTTGATGTACCCTATTGCCACCCTGTTATATTTATGCATCTCTCACGGTGTTGGAATTATTGCCCTGTGACCTTCCCCTTATCTGACTCCCTGGTTTTTAGCCCCCCAAAATAAAGAACCCCCTTGGCCAGGGGCCTTAAAATCCTTCTTGATCTCCATGTGTGTTCTGTTCCATCCACACCACTGTCACATTTTACTTTTATATTGAACAGAGATTTTTTTAGGTCCCTTCCAACTTGACTGAGCCATTCATTGGTCAGCCTTTGGGATTTTCACTAGTTAATTTTCTAAAAAAAATTTGGGCTGAGGTATATACCAGAAGCCATTTGTGGTATTGGTGACTATGACAAGTTTGATAACAATAGTGGTGTAAAGCAGAAAACCATGTAATGGACCAAAAAAGGCAGATTGGTTATGAGCAGTTAGATTATCTACAAGAAAACAAAACTGGGTGAGAGCAGAATCCTTTGTCAGCTTTGCTTGTTTCATTATCCTACTGTTTCCCCGATAGTATTCCTCCAGCCTTAAATTTATTGTCTTCCTTGACCAACAGCAGACACTTAATAATATGCCACAGCCAAAGCAGACTATGTAGCACATGGTGCCCCTTCTCTCTCTGTGCCCAGATGAAGAGTATAGTCAAGTAGTGGAGATTCTTTGCTGGGATTGCAAATAAATGGCTGCAAGTAGCTAATAGACCTCAAGGGAGTTTTCAGTGAAATATATAAAATGTGGGATGTGCATTCCATGGATCTTGTTCTCTCACTGCATGTCTGCTAGTCAGGAAGAACAACAGACTAAATGTTGTCTCTAATGATGTAAAACAGCTACTAGTAGGCAGAAACCTAGTAGGAAGACCTTAGGTAGCAGTATTATTGTGCTCATTGTACTATATTGCACTGATATTTTGGGGGTGTTGTTCAAGTGTTGTAGCACTTTTTAGTGAGTTCATGCCAGCTAAAAAATAAAATTTGGGGCTTGCTGGCCAACTTTCTATTTAAAACAGGGTGACCAGACATCTTTGGTTTCCGGGGACAGTCCCCGGATTGAGGACACTGTCCCTGGACCAAGTCTGTCACCGGTTTTGTCCCCGGATTGGATTGGAACAGGGGCTGGGGCAATTTCAAAGACAGTCAGTGCAGAATAAAAATAAAAAAAATCTGTATTGCACACCCCCGCTCTGCCACTCCTACTAGCTTAGGGGGGTGTATTTTTTTTCCATTATCTGTGCCCCTTTCTGATGATATGTGCTGGTCAGAGCGGAGTGAATATTTCTTCAGTTTTGAGTGCATAACCATTCAGCTCCGCTCACATGTTCTTCTGCCTTGGCTCAAGTCCCGGCCAGCTGCCTGCCTGCTTATCTCCTTGCCTTCCCTGGTGGAGTGATCTTCCTCTGCTCCCCACCCAGTAGTAGCCAGGGCCCAGAGAGTAAGACTTGATGGGCTGTGAGTCAGGCGGCGGTGGCAACGGGCAGAGAGTCGCTGATTGCTGCCATTACTAGTAAAAAAAAAATATGTCCCCGGATTTCATTTTAAAAATCTGGTCACTTTAATTTAAAAGGAAAGTAAAAGTTCCAACATAAATAGTTTCCTTCGCAGGGGGGTTTCCACCATAAACATAGAAAATAAACAATAACAGGCTCCAGAAACTGCCTTGCTCAGGCCTCAAGTCTAGGCCTTTGGTCTGGTCCCACAGACCAATTCCCAGCACTGCGTGCTCTCATACGACCTCTACTCATCACATTGCTCTCACTGCACTCTCAGCTCCTTGATGACCAGGCCCACTGACTTAGGGCCTCTGTCTGTTCCCTCACAGACTACACCTTGACTGTGCTGACATGCCCAGCTCTGACTGTCCCCTTGCAATCTCATGAACTTGTGGGAAAAGGTGGAGACCTGAACTAATGACATGTTCTTGCTTACAACTGCTGTGCAGACTTGCACATTCACACAACCTGCAGGTCTTCAGTAAGACCAGGGGTCAAGTCCTGGGGAAAAAAGTGTGGGAACTCCCACCCAAGATCCACTCCCCCACCAAAAAAAATAAAATGATACGCTCATATGCATAATTACTAAACCGCATGTTTTTTTTTTTTCGATCCACTGTACTTTAGTAATCCTTTATGTTACTGCCCGCTTCCTGTATATGGATTCATCGGGTAGTGTGCGGGTATTCTGTCACTTCCTCAATGCCGCAATGTCTCCTGGGAGCTTTTGTCATTGTTCCCAGGAGACATTGCGGAGGTCTGCCGCAAGTTATCGTGGGATTTAGAAAGAACTTTAAGCAAGTTCTTTCTAAATCCTGTGATAACTCGAGACATTGCGGCATCGAGGAAGTGACGGAATACATATACCAGAAGCGGCCAGTAAAATAAAGGAGTACGAAGGTTCGCCTGCCCCTGACAGTGACTCGAGCTGGGCATCGCCACTTTGTGAAGGATTGGCTCGGGCAGCTCGGCTGCTCTAGTCCTGCAAAGGGAACTGCGTTCCTGCTGTGAAAAAAGTGCAGGAACTCCGTTCCCACGCGTTCCCGCAGGACTTGAGCCCTGAGTAAGACCTATAAACAGGATTAGAGACCTCTTCCCTCCAAATGCTCTGGACTCCAGGCTCTGATCCAGGAATTACAAGACCTGGAGAGAGATGAAAAAAAATGTATATTCTGAAGCCCTCCCTCTGTATTAGGAATGAGTTCGATGTTCAACTCGAACGTAAGTTCGAGTCGAACATTGGGTGTTCGCCGAACAGCAAATATTATGGTCGCAGCAAATTTCAGTGCCGCGGAATGCCCCATAATGCACTTCAAGATCGCAGTGCATTGATGTCTGATGATTGGCCAAAGCATGCACCTGACCTCCATGCTTTGGCCAATCACAGCGTGCTCTGCTGCGAGAGCCATAGTTGGTCAAAGGCAGGGTGCTTACATAGTGGGCATGTATAGTGTGGGACTGTGGATGGAGATAGATTAAGCTACATTAGGCAGGCAGATTAGTTAGTTTGTGGCAGTGTATTTAATATATATATATACTCTGCATTCACTGTAGACTAGATATTCTGTGTAGACTCTATATTCAGTCAGTGCAGGCAGTGTAGTAAATATTACACAGTGTATTGAAGTGATTAAGAGGAACCCTGCGCCAAAATGTAAAAAAAAATGGCGTGGGGCTCCCCAAAATCCATACCAGACCCTTATCCGAGCAAGTAGGCATGGCAAGCCACGAAAGGGGGGGACGAGCGAGCACCCCCCTCCTGAACCATACCAGGCCGCTTGCTCTCAACATGGAGAGGATGCATTGGGGTCACTACAGAGAACCTTGTCCCCATGTAAATGGGGACACGGGCCTCATCCCTACAACCAGGGCCGCTGATAGGGGGGGACCACCAGCCCTCCTGTAGGGGGCCCGGGCAAACAGGGGGGCCCAGACAGCAGAGGGAATCATTGTGATTGGATGGAGGGGCAATTACAGAATTACTTCCCTGCACCGATCCCCCTCCCTGTTCTGCCTTCTTCTGATCCCCCCTCTGTGCCCCCTGTCACTGTGCTGCCCCCCACGGCACTGCTGGCTTACCTGTCTTGTAAAAAAAATTACAAATGATAAAATAAAATACATTTTAATACATTTTAAAAAAATGTAAAAAATTATATAAAGAAAAAAGTTTAAAGATTTTTAAAAACTATTTTAAAAAGGGCCAATTCACACAGGTCATCTGTTATGTTTGTGTCTGCTAATAATGATTTTAGTGTATTTTGTTTGTGAAAATATTGTTTTAATATATTTTTGGGGGGCCCTGTCAGGTAGGCTGTACGGGGCCCCGTTATTTCTAACAGCAGCCCTGCCTACAACCCTTGCCCAGTGGTTGTGGGGGTCTGCGGGCAGGGTGCTTATCGAAATCTGGAAGCTCCCTTTAACAAGGAGGCCCCCAGATCCCGCCCCCCCCCCTACACGAATGGCTATGGGGTACATTGTACCCCTACCCATTCATTAAAAAAGTGTAAAAAAAAGTCAAATCAATAGGAGATAGTTTTTAACAATTCCTTTATTTAAAAAAAAAGTGTCATGCGATGTCCGTCCATTTTCAACACTGTGTAGACCCACACACAGCCTGCAGATCTTCAGTAAGACCTGGACACAAGATTAGAGACTTTTCCCATCCAAAGTTCTTTAAAGTTTCTGGACACCAGACTCTGAGCCAGACTCTGAGCCAGGAATTACAAAACACAGAGATGAAAAAAACAACCTTCTCCACTCAGAAGCGACATTCTGCAGCCTCTCACTCTGCATCCGTGAGAACCCTTTACCTGTATTTACACCATGGCAGGGCTGAGCACTATTATTTATTTATTTCAGGTACTTATATAGTCAATTTACTCAGCGCTTTACATATACATTGTACATTCATATCAGTCCTACCCTTAAAGTGGAGGTTCACCCTAAAATAATTATATACCATCCCGTCCAGCATACTTGCGTCAGCTACAGTATGCTTTTTTTTTTGCGCTGTATTTACCGTTTAATCCCTCAGTTTCTTTTCAGAGTCCCGCGGGAAGTAGGCGTTCCTATGAAGAGGGGAACATGATTGACGTCCGGCTATGGCGCGTCATGCGTTCCGAAAATAGCCGAAATAGGACATAGATGTTTTTTAGGGTGAACCTTCTAAGCTTACTATCTAAAGTATTGTACTTATTGTGCTCCGTACCATAAGTAGGTAAGGTGGACATTTTGCTGAAGTATAACATTTAACCACTAGCCGACCGCCCACCGCCGTTCTACGTCGGCAAGTTGGCTCGGCTGGGCGAGAGCACGTAGTATAACGTCCTCTCTCCCAGCCGCCACTAGGGGCGCACGCGCGCCCCCCGCTGGCCCCCGACTCCCGTGCGTGTGCCCGGCGGGCGCGATCGCCGCCGGGCACACGCGATCGCTCGGTACAGAGCGAGAAACGGGAGCTGTGTGTGTAAACACACAGCTCCCGGTCCTGTCAGCAGGGGAAATGCTGATCTTCGGTTCATACAATGTATGAACCGAGGATCAGTGTTTCCCCTAGTGAGGCCACCCCCCCCACAGTAAGAACACACCCAGGGACATACTTAACCCCTTCCCCGCCCCCTAGTGTTAACCCCTTCACTGCCAGTGGCATTTTTATAGTAATCCAATGCATTTTTATAGCACTGATCGCTATAAAAATGCCAATGGTCCCAAAAATGTGTCAAAAGTGTCCGAAGTGTCCGCCATAATGTCGCAATACCGAAAAAAAAATGATCGCCGCCATTACTAGTAAAAAAAATATAATAAAAATGACATAAAAATACCCCCTATTTTGTAAACGCTATAACTTTTGCGCAAACCAATCAATAAACACTTATTGCGATTTTTTTTTTACGAAAAATATGTAGAAGAAAACGTATCGGCCTAAACTGTATCGGCCTAAAAAAATTTTTTATATATTTGTGGGGGATATTTATTATAGCAAAATGTAAAAAATATTCATTTTTTTCAAAATTGTCTCTCTATTTTTGTTTATAGCGCAAAAATTAAAAACTGCAGAGGTGATCAAATACCACCAAAAGAAAGCTCTATTTGTGGGAAAAAAAGGACGCCAATTTTGTTTGGGAGCCACGTCGCACGACCGCACAATTGTCTGTTAAAGCGACGCAGTCCCGAATCGCAAAATGTACTCTGGTCTTTGGGCAGCAATATGGTCTGGGGGTTAAGTAGTTAATAACAGGTCCACTTTAAAAATGTTCCCCCCCCAGCACAACTAATATATTCCATTCCACACATAAAATTGATGATAACGGTACTTGTGTAGACAATTAAAAAAAAAAAAAGATGTGATTCAGGCCAGAAGAGCTAGATAGAGAATAACAATTAGAAATATTGATCTATAGGCAGTGAACACTCAATGTCATTTAACAAGTGCAGAATGACAAGCGTCTAGCACACCTCCACAGTTTTATCTTGAACTTAAGTCAATTCCACCGACTGACTTTTCAGTAAATATTTACTTGAGTGTAATAGGTGTCTCCAAGCAGTGAAATGAAGTGGAAAATCTTTTTTACACAAGAGCATTGCTTGTTTTCCACATTAATGGGTCACTCATTCATAAAAGCAGAATGATACCGCATGAAAGGTACACTGAGACATTCATAAATATAACTGTTACAGTTACAGTACTGTATTGTTAGAACATTTAGAAAACCTGTGTTTGCTTGCTTTAGGAAGCAGACTACTGAGGGTTGAATAGCCATTGCAGAATCTGAACAGCTGCTCATTATATCCTTCCAATGGGTCACACGGACGTGGGCCAGGGACATTGTCTTTTTAACATTCCTTTGTCAACATTCTCTTAATTGTTTTCCTGAAGAGGAAAGTCTATTCCGGGAAGCCAGGTAAAACAACCGGTGTAGCAGCCTCCCATACATACGCCATCATTTCCATCAAATTGCTAGAAGTTCCAGTGTACTGAGCAATCTTGCTGAAAAAAAGAGACCCTCATGTGACACTCTATAATATTCTTCTTCGCTCTTCCAATGTTACGTAGGGAAATGAGAGAAAGGGCGAGGAGCTAGGCCAGCACAGAAAGTAATAACACACTCTCAACAGGAAAGAAGGCTTTGACGTGCAAGAAAGGAAAGGGCTGTGCTAGAGAACTGATTCTGGAATAGTCAAATTTGCTAGGAAGTTCATTGGAGGTACATTGCAAATTCTTAAAATGTGTTAATGGATAGGAAATCATCTAAGCATTTTAAAAACTTTTTTTCCTGTAATTTTACAGCATTTAGATTGGTGACAACTGGTCCCTTTGAACTTTTAAACTTAAAGTGATGTTCAATTCTGGTAAAAAAAAAATTATATTCTATGTCATCCTAACCCAAATCTATACCTTCTGTTGCTCTCAGCCTCCTGCAATATTCCAGATTCCTTTTTTTTTGTGGGACCTGACTTCCTGTTGGAGGGTGGCTATGTTGATTCTCCATGGTCCCACTGTATGTAGGCACATATCCACCCTCTCATTCTCACTTCCAAGATAAACTATGGACTATTGTATGTGTAGTGTGCATAGACGAGTGCACACGACTGATCGATTTAAACAAACGGAAGTGGGGAGGGGGGGAGTAGAGGTCCAGTTCTCGTGGAGGATGTTACAAGAAGGCAGAATAACACAGTAACAAACAATTTGTTTGTGGATGAGTATAGATCATTTTTGGTGGATTATTTTAGTGGACGTGTATAGATCATTTTTGGTGGATTATTTTAGTGGATGTGTATAGATCATTTTTGGTGGATTATTTTAGTGGACGTGTATAGATCATTTTTGGTGGATTATTTTAGTGGATGTGTATAGATCATTTTTGGTGGATTATTTTAGTGGATGTGTATAGATTATTTTTGGTGGATTATTTTAGTGGATGTGTATAGATTATTTTTGGTGGATAATTTTAGTGGATGTGTATAGTTTATGGTCGTTACCCTCTGACCGAGAGAGATGTGGATCACATAAACATGCGACAAGACTTACAACATAAATAGACCTGAAGTGTGCCTTGGTGGTCTGGTCAGTATGCCAAGAAAAGGGGGCATACCCAAGGTAAGTAATGGGTAGTTAATTGAAGAAGGATATGCTGAGAAGTGCCCTGAAAAAATGGGAAGGGCGAAAGGGTGTCGAATGCGATTGAATGCGCAGACTCACGGACATGAGGTGAGCTGGGAAGAGTCGGCCCAGTGACGTGTAGTACTGCACACTGAACCGACAAAGAGCATGTGTGAGTGGGCTGCTTAAATACCCTCCGGGCTCCTCCCATAAACTCAGGCCACCATACTGGCCTTCTTATTTATTTTTGGGGAAAAAAGGATATCAACCCAGGACCAAGGGAGTGTCTATATGCTCTCTGTGTGAACATGGCAGGACAATCTGCCATCAGTATGTTTTTATCATAGCTAATATGTCATATAGAATAGATCATTGGAGACTGATAATCCTAGTTTAGGTACATGTTTGGAATTTGCCAATTCATTTTCAGTCATCAATACGATATGTATATGAAAAGTGCTACTTTAAATATACAACAATGGTGGGTCAAGACTCTCTTGTTTAGAAATGCAAATTGTTGGCGGATGAATACAAATAATTTACTGCAAGAGCCTGCTGCATATAGTATCTCTATCTTCATGGCAATATTGTTGCCATGACAATTGCCCACACATTACCGAAGTATACAATTACAATGCATTTTCTGCTGTCAGTTTTGTAAAGGGAGCTTAGTTTTCATCTTCATGAACAACTAGTCATGCAGCTTTTTACTGATAACGCTTGAGAAATACTCAACTGATTGCTGAACACTGCTATTCAAAAATGACCAATGCTAAAACAAGGTGAGCATTTTTTGTAAGGACAAATATGAAGGCATTAATATTAGATGCAACACACGTTCACAAAGAAATGTGATTGAGTAAGACGCAAAGACAATTTTCTGTAGATTTATATAGCCAGATTCCTGTTGACTTTTCAGTTTGTTTACACCTATACATTTCTGGTGTCTAAATGTTTTGTCCCCATACAAGATTTTGTGCTGCATTGCCATTGAAGTGTACTGTATGTAAACCTTATGAATCGAAAGCCTCGTACACACGCTCGGTTTTCTCGACAAGAACTAGCAAGAAAACTGCTGGCAGAGCTTTCTTGCCGAGTATACCGAGCGTGTACGAGGTTTTCAGGTTTCTCGTCAAGTAAACTGCCTAAAATCTCAACAAGAAAAATAGAGAACCTGTTCCCTATTTTCTCGTCATGATTCTCGGCAGTGTTTTTCGGCCGAGAAACCAGAGAGTGTGTATACTTACCTGTCGCAGTGGAAACCTATGCATGAAAAAACAAGAGGGTTTACAACCCCTTTAACAACAAAAGTCACCTATTTGCTACTTTTTGGTAATTTAACCCCTTCAAACAGACGTAACACTTCCTGGTTACGCCGTCGTAACCACAGCTGACGCGTTTCATCACTTCCAACTTCCACAGAGGACGTCTTTGCGCAGCCCCTGTGTTCGGAGGACAGCGGTGAATACTCTTTTCTTTATGTTCTTTACAAGTGTACGAATTGTACGTATATTGGAAGCGGGGTTGTTGTTACACTGGGTTTATTTATTCATTAAAGCAGGATTACACTATGTCAGTGCCTTTGTGTTTTATGTGTACCATGAATGGCAATTAACCCTTGCTGATCCTGAGGTGATGATGGAGGTCTAAATAAGAGGATTCTGTATTCAAGGCTCAGTTTATTGGTGAGTGTGATCCCCAGAGGGGGATTGTGCCTCACTTCTGCGGTGAAGACTGGGAACATTTGTAGGGTGCACTACTGATCCAATCTTAGAAGCACTTACCACTTAGAACTGTGTTCTTGATACACCACTTTTGGACTGTGTTCTCACCATATCATCATTTTATCTATTTATGTGAAGATGGACTTTATCCAATATTAGCGCTGTTTTATCAATTGGACTTCTTTATGGTTCTACGTGTTTGATACATTTTTTATGTTTGTTTTTATAGATGATTTTCATTTATTCTTAAACAGCTGCTGCTTTTATTTAGTATATCATTAATTTGATATTTATCTATTTATTTATTTATTCTCTGTCTGTTTTTTTTCTATACTACATTTTTTAATCACTAGTGGAGTCTCATAAACAGTTAATTTATTTCCTTTGGGGCCGAGAAGTGCACTGTGGACCCCATTTCTATGTGCACCTTCTTTTTATTTTATATATATATATATATATATATATATATATTTTATTTTTTTTTTTTTTTTTTTTTTTTTTTTCTTATAAATTCTTTTTTTTATACTTTATATATAATGATTTTTATTTAGTTGTTGCTACTGTATAGTTCACCATTTTATTTTATACCCATCTGCACACATTTAGTAGTGGTATCATGGAGTATTGCATACAAACACACTAGTGCAGAGATTTCAGTATTATTATTACATTTTATTTAAAAGCATCAACCTAATCTGCAGCTATGCAAAACAGCTTTGAATATGAACATACATTAATATAGTTGTATATAAAATAAGTAGATGTTGTAATATAGTTGTATATAGAATAAGTAGATGTTGTATGTACATCAGATTCTTAGCAGAAATTTTCTGTTTAAAAACGCAAGGATGGGCACAGTCACATACATACACTTGTAAACATTCTTCTAGTTTTTCTTGGGGTGTGTTGTATGTGCATATACAAGTGTTTGTGTGTAAAATACTGTCTAGCAACGCAGAACCGACCTTCACACCGCACAAGTTTTCTCATCTGTGTGTAGTGTGTATATAGGCCTATTTAAAAAACAATTGGATGCATTTAAATCAGTAAACAAATCCCTAAAAAAATTGCGGTTTTAGGCATCAGTGTCCAAAAGGCCTTATTCTTGTTTCTATATATATTGGAACAACCACATTACATACTTTGCTCTGTTTTGTGCCCTGTTGTGCGACACATTGCCTATGCTTTCCTTCTCACAATGCAGGTCTATGAGCTAGTAGACACTGAAATCAATGCCCTCCCTGTATTGCCCCCCAGACCCCCCATTTTACTCACCTGACCTCCTTCGATCCCTCGAAGACGCGCTATACCTCTCTGCCCACATGTCTCGGCTTTTGATTGGATAGATTGATAGCAGCGCAGCCATTGGCTCCCATTGCTGTCAATCAAATCCAATGACATGAGCACCGGGTGGGTGGGGCCGTATCCAAATTCAGCATTTATGGAAGCTGAATGCTGGACTCGAGAGTGCACCCGCAATGAAACCCCCCCGGGAGAGCGCTTCTCCTAGGGGGTTTTACGATGCGGCAGGAGCTAATAGCACCACTGGGGGACACCAGAAGAGGAGGGTCGGGGCAACTCTGTACAAAATGAACTGCATAGTGGAGGCAAGTTTGTTATTTAAAGTGGGGTTCCAACCACTGTAAGCAATTTTTAACATGATCTCCTTTCATGGTACGTTTACATCATAACAGTAGGTACACTTACTACTATAGAATCCGCCGCCGCTCCGCAGAGTTTTTGACAAATGACACTTTAGAATTCGTTCCTAAAGGTTCTCATCTTGCTTGGGGGCATTGTGAAGCCCACAAGCAGTTACTTCCTGGAACTCGATGACGTCTAGTCATCATGTACCGCCCGTCATGCCTCGCGCATGCGCATTATAATAGCAGCGCCGTGAAGGACTCAAGTTGCCATCACAACGTGCGGCGGCAGCGGAAGTGCACGCCGTTGTGTTGGCAAAGAAGAAGCTTATAGGAAGATCTCTAAAGCATAGTGGTAGCGCACGACATCCTGGGAAATTATGACACATATTTCCCAGGAGCATTAGCGTTCTGAGAAGCTGAAGGAGCTGACTTCAGAATCCTAGGTGGGACCACATAGCAACAGGCATTTCCAGGTGAGTAAAAAAAATACGTTTTTTTTTTTTAGGTCTAATGTGCACAATAATGAAAAAAATATTTTTTGATGGAAACGCTTTAAAAAAAAAACCCACAAAGCTTTACAATCACTTTCAGTCATTGGGTGGCCAAATGTACAAATGCCACCAGCTAGCTCCATTCACAGCATCTTGATGGCAAGAATATATAGGGAGTGTACCCAGAGAAAACTTTGATAGCAAACAAGTGATTGAGGATTTTGTCAGATCCAATTGAGAATCCAATTGAGAATCTGTGGCAAGACTTGAAAATTGCTGCTCACAGATGCTCTCCATCCAATCTGACAGAGCTTGAGCTATTTTGCAAAGAAGAATGGGCAACATTTTCACTCTCTAGATGTGTCAAACTGGTAAAGACATACCCAAAAAGACTTGCAGTTGTAATTGTAATTGTAGCGAAAGTTGGTTCAGAGGCAAGTCTGTACAGAGGCACAGACAAACACACAATAGAGTAAATAGCTGTTATGCCAAAGTAAATAGATACCTAACATGACATGCTTTAAAATTGGGTAAGGCCGGGGAATGGAGACAAACCACAGTACCTACAAATCTCTATAGGTTTTTTTAAAGTATTTACAGGAGGTCTGGCACTGCAATTATTTCTCTCACTGAGGTCCACTGCGATACCTCACATGTGTGGTGTAATCACCATTTACACATACCTGCGGCACATACGTATGCATTCACATTTGCCTTTGAGTAGAGTGGGGCGGGGGTGCTTTAAAGTGTTTTTTTATTATTATTCATTTAATTTAAAACTTTTTTTTCTCTACCCTAATTCTTTTATTAACTTTCTTGCTATCACAAGGAATGAACAACATCCCTTGTGATAGCAATAAGCAAGATGGGTCCTCTTTATGGAGAGATCTGTGGTAGATCTCTCCTCTGCCCTTTATAAGCATCTGATCAGTTTGATCAGATGACGTACAAGCATCAAACTGAAATCAGAATCACATCCATTTTGTTACATCACAGAGGAGAGACAGATACATATGTACCTTGCCTCCCCTCTTCTCCCCTCAGCAGTCCAAGGCTGTGGGCATGGGCAAGGGGGCCTCCCATCCATGACCTGTAGAAGTAATTGAGCAGCTGTATAGCCACACGGATCACTTCTACAAGGCAGACCATCAAAATATTGATACTGGGATGATGTCTAAAGGTGCAGGCATCATCCTGGTATAACCACTTCAACCTGAGGATATACAGGTAAGTCCCAAAGTTTAAGTGGTTAGGGGTTTGTGTTGGGAGAGGGGATGTTAGGGGAATGGGGATTGTGTGCTGGAAATAGGGATTTTGGGGGAGGAGGACTTGTGGCAGCAGGGAAGATTTAGAGGGAATAAGGGTTTGTGTTGGTAGGGGTATTTTAAGAGAGGGGAAAAAAGATTTGTCCTACAATAAGATTTGTGCTGGTAGGGAAGATTTGGGGACAAGGGGCAGCCCGTTCATTAAGGGTGCACGGACGCCACCGCCCCATCCATAGCCGCCTCCCCTATCCATGAGTTTGTCTCTTTCAGGACACCAGCACCTGGATTCCAATGCGGGGGAGCTGTTTTTTGAAGCACCGATTTCACTGTTGTAACACTGATCCTCCTCCTGGCCAATCAGGAAGTGGGTTTTGACATCGGCTACCCGATCGGCTGAAAGGATAGGCAATCCTATTGGATGCCTAGGAGGAGGAGGGGAGGGACTGGAAGCCGCCATGGAGGAGAGGACTGCAAGCCGAGCCGCTGCACCATGCTGCCCGCCACCCGCCACAATGGGGTAAAAAATGGAGGGGTGGGTGCCGCTCTTAAGGGGGAACAGCCACCACTGTTGGGGACGAAGATTTGTGCGAGGAAGAAAAGGAAATCCTTGCATTTTTGATTGGGGAAAATTGTAGCTTGTAGATGAAAATTTCTGCTTAGAAAGTTAGAAAGTGTGCAGAGTCGTGCTGTATTTTTTTTAGGGGGAAAGGTCTGGCCACTCCAGACAAGACTATCATTTCAGTTTTTGGAGACAATACCAGGCAGACTTATTCACTTGGCTTCCATACTCTGCCCTCTGGCTACAGTCTCACTCCTCCTGCTGCATTCTCCATAATATCAATCACAGTGGCAGCAAAAGGGCAGAGCTTGGAATTTGGCACACAATTCACCACCAGCATCTTTGGGAAAAGAGCTGGAATATTACTGTTGGGTGTAGAAGCCTTTAAATCATGAAGGTTGGTAATGGTGACCTAGTCGAAGTGCATCATTAATGAACAGATCATACACAGAGGAAAGAGGAGGTGAAGGGGTTAACGTATAGATCACATACCATGCAAGGATTCAGGTGAGGGGGTTAGTGTGCAGATGTTCAGGATAAGGTAGGAGAAAGGGTTAATATACAGGCCACACGCTGAGACAGTATAGAGCGGAGATGTACAGGAGAAAAGAGTGGAAGGGTGGTAAAAAAATAAACTGCAGCAGCTAAATGATCTCACAGTTGAATTATGCCTATCTGCTTGTAAACATGTACTAATAATTCATTCATGTATTTGTTTCTCCTTCCTGCACTGTGAGATGAAGAAGTGGGCTATAAAATATAAATAGTTGTACCGGTTACATTTGTGATTGCTGTAATCCGCCATCACAGCAATCACAAGACACAGAACCATGCTGATTGGCCTCTTTCTTTTACTCCCTGCTGCACCAACAGTAAAGTGAAGGATGCTCAGAACAATCGTCTTCACTAGTGGGTGTTTTACTTTGACAGCCAGTAATGGGGGTTAAAGTAATATCCCACTTGTTTTTTCTTAATGAAAGTATATTTTTATATGAAAATTGATGAGGAATCACTCAGGCCGCGTACACACGGTCGTTCCAAACCGATGAGAATGGACCGAAGTTCAGTTTCATCGGTCCAAACCGACCATGTGTATGGCCCATCGGTCTGTTGTCCTTCTGTCCAAAATTTTAAAACATGCTTTAAAATCGAACCGATGGACCGCTGACTGATCGGTCCAAACCGATGGTTAGTACAGAAAAGCATTGGTTCAAAACCCGCGCATGCTCAGAATCAAGTTGACGCATGCTTGGAAGCATTGAACTTCGTTTTTTTCAGCATATCGTGTGTTTTACGTCACCGCGTTCTGACTCGATCGGTTTTTGGAACGATGGTGTGTACGCACATCAGACCGTCAGGCCACTTCAGCGGCCCGTCGGACCATTCTCATCGGTTTGGATCGACCGTGTGCACGTAGCCTCAGGGACTACATGGCAGAGTTCCAAGGTCAAAGCTACTGCTGACCAAAAAACACAAAGGCTCATCTCACATTTACCAAAAAACATCTTGATTATCCCAAAGACCTTTAGGCAAATGGTCTGTGGACTGATGAGACAAAAATTTTACTTTTTGGAAGGTGTGCGTCCCGTTACATCTGGCATAAAACTAATACAGCATTTCATAACAAGAACATCATACCAAAAGTCAGAAATGGTGGTGGTAGCGTGATGGTCTGGTGCTGCTTTGCAGCTTCAGGACCTGGACGACTTACCATAAATGATGGAACCATGAATTCTGAGCTTTACCTTTCTCCTAAAGGAGAATGTCCGGCCATCAGTTTGTGACCTCAAGCTCAAGTGCACTTGGGTTATGCAGAAGGACAGTTATCCGAAACACAACAGCAAGTCCACCTCCAAATGATTCAAACAAAGCAAAATTTAGGTTTTGAAGTTACCTAGTCAAAGCCTGGACTTAAATCCAATTGAGATGCTGTATCATGACCTTACACGGGCCGTTCATGCTAAAAAACCCTCCAATGTGTCTGAATTAAAACAATTCTGCAAAGAAGAGTGGTGCAAAATTTCTCCACAGCATTGTGAAAGACTCATTGCAAACGATTGGTTGCAGTTGTTGCCGCCAAGGGTGGCACATAAAGTTAGGCATGTTTGAACAGCTTTTTTGCCTTAAAGCGGAGTTCCAACCAAAAATAGAACTTCTGCTTTTCGGAACCCTCCCGCCCTCCGGTGTCACATTTGGCTCCTTTGAGGGGGGAGGCGGGTGCAGATACCTGTCTAAGACATGTATTTGCACCCACTTCTGGGTATAGACTCCCGTGGGAGTCACGCCAATTCCCGTCCCCCTGCTGTCTCCTGGGAAACACACTGTTCCCAGGAGAGAGCGGGGACAAGTGAGGACAGGCCGCGCCGCTCGCGCTTGCGCATTAGGGAACCGAGCAGTGAAGGACAGGTAAGTGTCCATTTTTTTAAAGTCAGCAGCTGCAGTATTTGTAGCTGCTGGCTTTAAAAAAAATAATAATAATTGGGTGGACCTCTGCTTTAATAAATTAAATCATCATTTAAAAACTGCATTTTGTAGTTACTCGGGTTATCTTTGTGTAATAATAAAATTTGTTTGATGATCTGAGTCATTTAAGTGTAACAAATATGCAAAAAAAAAAACAGAAAGGGAGCAAATACTTTTTCACAGCATTTTATATATACATTATATATACTGTACACATACACACAGTATATATATATATATATATATATATATATATATATATATATATACACACAGCTGACATTTAAATTGTGTGGCTTATTTTCCTGTGCATATGTACACAAAAGAAAAATAAAATGTGTGTTAAGGCATCATTTAATGGCATATTTGCTTCCTGTATATCACAAAGATATATGGTAACATAATGTAACCAAGGAGAATCATTTAGTGTGATTCACTACAATATGTCAACTCACATATTGCATTCATGTGCCAGCCTCTCATGTGTACTCAACTAACTAAATTAATTTGTATTAGTTACACAGTGCATGAACAACTGAAGTCAAATTTTAACTAAGAGTAAACAACTTTTTTATTGCAAACACTAAGCACAGAATCCCATATAAAATGAATCAGTGAGTAGAAGACATTTCATTTTTATTAATTTTATTTTATTGATATTTTTGTGACATTCTTGTGACATTTAATATTTTTTTAATGATTTTTTGTTGTAATTAGATACCACCCAGAGAGTTTCATGATTATACATTACAGCAGGGGTGTCAAACTAAATTTCATTGTGGGCCGCATCAGCATTATGATTGTCCTCAAAAGGGCCGGTTGTATCTGTAAGATTAGATGTCCAGCACATCCCCTCCCCCTTACATTAGATGTCAAGAGCCACCCCACCATCAGAAGTTGAGTTTCCTACTCTCCCTTACATCATAGTGCATCCACTTTCCTTATACTGCTGTTGGGAAGAAGCTGGTTGCATTGCTTGAAAGCAGAAAGTAGGGGTCTGGAGTAGGACCAGAGGAGGGCTGGAGCTCTTATGCAGCTGCAGGAGAGGTGCAAGGGCCACATGAAATGGCCTGGAGGGTCGGATTCGGACCGCGGGCCTTGTGTTTGACACCTGTGCATTACAATAAATACGGAACTTCAGGCATTAACCCCCTTAGCAGTATCCCCGAGCGTGACTCGGAGTGGTTTTTCTATGCTACTATCGGTATCCCCAAGTCACGCTCGGGGTAGATGTGCAGAGCGTGCAGCAGCGCGGCTTACCTTTCGCAGCATCCACAGACAAAGTTACTTACCTTGTCCCTGGATCCTGCGATGCATCCCCGCTGTGTGAGCGAGCGGGTGCTCGCTCTATTCACAGTGTCCCCGTGTGCCGCCGATCTCCGTTCCCTGCGACGTTACGACGCACGGGGGCGGAGAACGGCGCCAAATTCAAAAAAGTAAACAAACACATTACATACAGTATACTGTAATCTTATAGATTACAGTACTGTATGTAAAAAATACACCCCCCCTTGTCCCTAGTGGTCTGCCCAGAGCCCTACATGTTATTTTATATAATAAAAACTGTTCTTTCTGACTGCAAACTGTAGATTGTCCATAGCAACCAAAAGTGTCCCCTTATGTCAAAAATGGTTTTAGACCAGCTAGAAAACAGCGATAATAAATTATAATCACTTGCAGAATTGTGCGATAGCGATTTGTGGGGAAATTCGTCATTAAAAAAATAAAAGTAATGACAGCGACAATTCTGCAACTGAGCACATTTCAGTGATTTTGATTTGATTACATTATTGAATAATTTTTATTATAATTATATTATTATTTGTTATAATTATTTATAATTATTTATTATATTTTAATTTATAATTTTGTTTTTAAAACAAATTCATACCCGGGATGCCTACTAGACTCTTGTTTGGTCAGATTTAAATGAGTTATTCCTAAGAATTGCAGGCCTACAGTATAAAACGCCAAATTTCCTTGCAAAATAATTTGGTACGTAATTCCAGACAGAATCATACCGCCAGGGAGGTTAAAGCTAATAGTTTAATGTCAAGCTGACAATCAGTATCCTAAAATATACATATTGCCATACCATGTTTTCTTTGTTAGTTTCTGGATAGAGTAGGGAATACCTAAATTTACTTTCACTTTTATTTATTTTTTTGCCATCTGTGCAATCTTGCCAAAGCAAGGTAAATCCCTTCTGAATATTATAAGTAGAACAATATTCCATTGGAAAACTTCATCTGTTCCTGGTTTGGTAAAACTAACAAATTTGAATGTGCCATCAATTTCAGTCCTCGTGACAGTGGTCACCAAAATAGGATAGATATGGTCAGTGCCAGGACAAGGTCATCTAGAGCCCAGGACGAACATGCCAAACTGCGCCCACTCAAGATGTATGAGCATCATGTGTCAGCAACCCCCCCCCCCCCCTGCAAAAACAATGAACACTAATCTGCATGCTTACTCCTAAGCATAAATTACCCCTAAGCATAAATTCACAGTGCCCAGTACCCCTTGTCCATCCCTGGTGAATCAAAGTAGCAGTGACACATACAGCAATGAAAAAAATGGCTGGGGTTTTACGTTCTCTCCACTCTTTTCAAAACGTTAAAGAAATCTATGGCTTTCATTTAACGCAATGAAGGCCGTGAGATAATCAATTACAGGTAATGCCACTTAGAAATAAAATAAAAATTCAGACACATATAGTCGTATGTAGAGATGGAAATACAGTCGTATGCAAAAGTTTAGGAACCCCTGACAATTTCCAAGATTATCATTTATAAATATTTGGGTGTTTGGATCAGCAATTTCATTTTGATCTATCAAATAACTGAAGGGCACAGTAATATTTCAGTAGTGAAATTAGGTTTATTGGATTAACAGAAAATGCTCAATATGCATGAAAACGAAATTAGACAGGTGCATAAATTTGGGCACCCTTGTCATTCTGTTGATTTGAATACCTGTAACTACTTAGCACTGATTAATTGGAACACACAATTGGTTTGATGAGCTCATTAAGCCTTGAACTTCATAGACAGGTGCATCCAATCATGAGAATGGGTATTTAAGGTGGCCAATTGCAAGTTGTTGTTCTCTTTGACTCTCCTCTGAAGAGTGGCAATATGGGGGCCTCAAAACAACTCTCAAATGACCTGAAAACAAAGATTGTTCTACATTATGGTTTAGGGGAAGGCTACAAAAAGTTATCGCAGAGATATAAGGGGTCAGTGTCCACTGTGAGGAACATAGTGAGGAAATGGAAGACCACAGGCACAGTTCTTGTTAAGGCCAGAAGTGGCAGGCCACATAAAATATTGGAGAGGCTCAAATTGCTGCAGATGGTGTCACTGTGCATCCTTCAACCATTCCACGCACTTTGCACAGGGAGAAGCTGTATGGGAGAGTGATGCGAAAGAAGCCTTTTCTGCACACACGCCACAAACTGAGTCGCTTGAGGTATGCAAACGCACATTTGGACAAGCCAGCTTAATTTTGGAATAAGATGCTGTGGACTCATGAAACAAAGATTGAGTTATTTGGTCATAACAAGGGGCGTTATTCATGGCGGCAAAAGAAAACAGCATTCCAAGAAAAACACTTGCTACCCACAGTAAAATTTGGTGGAGGTTCCATCATGCTGTGGGGTCTGTGTGGCCAGTGTCGGTACTGGGAATCTGGTTAAAGTTGAGGGTCGCATGGATTCCACTCAATATCAGCAGATTCTTGAGAATAATGTTGAGCAATCAGTCACAAAGTTGAAGTTACGCCAGGACTGGATATTTCAACAAGACAACGACCCAAAACACTGCTCAAAATCTACTCAGGTATTTATGCTGAAGAACAAGTACAATGTTCTGGAATGGCCATCCCAGTCCCCAGACCTGAATATCATTGAACATCTGTGGGGTGATTTGAAGCGGCTGTCCATGCTCGGCAACCATCAAACCTAACTTAACTGGAGATGTTTTGTAAGGAAGAATGGTTCAAAATACATTCATCCAGAATCCAGACACTCATTACAGGCTATAGGAAGCGTCTAGAGACTGTTATTTCTGCTCTATTAAATACTGATGTGATTTTTCTGTTGGGGTGCCCAAATTTATGCACCTGTCTAATTTTGTTTTGGTGTATATTGTGCATTTTCTGTTAATCCAATAAACCTAATTTCACTACTGAAATATTACTGTGTCCTTCAGTTATTTGATAGATCAAAATAAAATTGCTGATCCAAACACCCAAATATTTATAAATGATAATCATGGAATTTGTCAGAGGTTCCTAAACTTTTGCATACGACTGTATCTTGTCTAGCAATATGTCTGCATAGCATTGTCAAACACACACTTGTCCTGGGCTGAGATAGGAGAAGGAGTAATGCAGGATAAATGGTGTGTGCTCTTAACCACTTAAGCCCTGGACCATTTGGCTGCCAAATGACCGGGGCCACTTTTTGCGATTCGGCACAGCCTCGCTTTAACTGACAATTGCAGTTGTGCGACGTGGCTCTCAAACAAAATTGACGTCCTTTTTTTGCCCACAAATAGAGCTTTCTTTTGGTGGTATTTGGTGGGCTTGCTGCAGCCCAGCTGGATACAGACACCACACAGGAGAGCAGAGAGACAACAGAGTAGAGGGAGGATTCGCCCATTGCCCCGCCCACCTAGGCACTGATGAGAGACCAGAGGCCCGGATCCAGGGTCCTGCTGTTACCTTAGGGTGGGAGATCATGGCGTTCTTGGAGTGCCCTGTGTTGAAGCCAGGCCCTAACAGAAGGAGAGGACTCTGGAGGCAACAGATCAGGCCACCAGTTGACTGCCAGGAGGAGAGGTAAGTGAGCCATCACACTGAGGCTGAGTGAGATTTGTGAAGAGGGGGCATTTGTGGAGTCTAGGGGGGTATTTGTGTCATGTAGCGGGGTGTCTGCGGAGTGTAGGGGGGTATTTGTGGAGTGTAGTGGGGGTATTTGTGGAGTGTAGTGGGGGTGTCTGTGGAGTATAGGGGGGTGTCTGTGGAGTGTAGGTATTTGTGGAGTGTAGGGGAGGTGTCTGTGGAGTGTAGGGGGGTGTCTGTGGCGTGTAGGGGGGTATTTGTGGAGTGTAGTGGGGTATTTGTGAAATGTAGGGGGGGTATTTGTGGAGTGTAAGGGGTAATGCTGGGGGTTAGTAGTGCGTCCACTGACACCAGTGCTGGGAGTTAATAATGCATCCGCTGACACCAGTGCTGGGGGTAATAATGCGTCCGCTGACACCAGTGCTGGGGGTAATAATGCATCCGCTGACACCAGTGCTGGGGGTTAATAATGCGTCCGTTGACACCAGTGCTGGGGGTTAATAATGCATCCGCTGACACCAGTGCTGGGGGTTAATAATGCGTCCGCTGACACCAGTGCTGGGGGTTAATAATGTGTCTGTTGACACCAGTGCTGGGAGTTAACAATGCGTCCGCTGAGACCAGTGCTGGGGAGTAATAGCGCCTCCGCTGACACCAGTGATGGGGGTTAATAATGCATTCGCTGACACCAGTGCTGAGGGGTTAAAAATGTATCCACTAACACCAGTGCTGGGGGTTAATAATGCATCCGCTGACACCAGTGCTGTTGTTTTTGAAGTTTGAAAGTTTGCATGCGGCCCCCATGGTATATGAAAACGTGTCTTGCGGCCCTCAGGTAATTTCAGTTTGAGACCCCTGTCCTAGATCATGGGAGGTGAGGAGAGATGATCTGGTTTCTCCTCACCTCTTTGTGTGGGCGAACCACTGGATCGTTTCCTGAGCTTGACGGAGAGAATGGTAAGCCCAAGAAACACCAGAGAGTGGCGGGACGACCCCTCCCACTGCTTCTAAAAGTGTTCCAGCGGCTAATCAGCCACTCAGATCACTTTTATCTGAAAGAGAAAAAAGATAGCGGAGTTATGGCTGATAGCTTCAGCCATAACCCCAGTAAACCACTTCAAATCCGTTCCAATCGGGTTTCCGTCCTGGTCACGGAACAGAAACAGCGCTGCTCAAAATATGGGATGACGCCCTCGAGGCAGCAGACGAAGGAGAATCTTATCTTCTGGTACTGTTGGACCTAAGCGCTGCTTTCGACACTGTAGACCATGGATTACTACTGACTCGGCTAGCTGAAGTAGCCAGAGTCGCAGAATGTGATTTAGCTTGGTTCTCCTCCTTCTTGGAAAACCGATTACAAATAGTGAAACAGGGGCCTTTTACTTCTGAAAAACGCACGGTGTCTTGCGGAGTCCCTCAGGGATCCCCTTTGTCGCCCGTACTGTTTAACATCTATCTCCGCCCTCTTTTTGAAATCATTAGTAACCAGAAGTTACTTTACCACTCTTATGCAGATGACACACAACTGTATTTTCGCGTATGCAACAAAATGGATCATTATCTTGGACTAGAGAAATACCTTACTTTGATAGACAACTGGATGACAAAGAGTTATCTTAAACTCAACGGGTCGAAAACATAACTTCTCCTGTTTCACGCCAACCGAAAAACCATCCCGTGAAAACATGGACACCCCCGCCCATTCTGGGTAAAACGATCACCCCTAGCACCAAAGTTCAAAGTCTTGGAGTCATTTTCGATACCAACATGACAATGGATGCACAAATAGGGTCAGTAGTCAGCGGATCGCACCATCTGCTGCGCCTACTATGCAGACTCACACCCTTTATCCCGAAAGAACTGGTGGGAACAATTATCAATTCCAGAATTGACTATGCAAATGCCCTCTATCTCGGACTCCCTAAATACCAAATCACTCGTCTGCAAGTCGTTCAAAACACGGCCCTTCGATTAGTGACCGGCAAAAAACCATGGGAATCAATCTCACCTTCACTGAGATCCCTTCATTGGTTGCCAGTAAAAGACAGAATCACTTTCAAGGCACTCTGCCTAATGCATACGTGTATTCAAGGAAACGCCCCCCAATATCTATGCGAAAAAATAAAAGCTCACAACCCCAATCGCGTTCTGCGATCCACCAATCAAAATCTATTCCAGATACCCAAAGCCAGATACAAGTCCAAAGGAGATTGAAGATTTGCAGTCCAGGGACCTTGTCTGTGGAACGATCTACCAACCACCATTCGGTTGGAGGTGAACCACTTGGCCTTCATGAGAATGATTAAAACCCATCTCTTCTGAGGTCAAAGGGGCTCTACGCATGGAATCGATTCAGCGCCCAGAGGCGATTCAGTTCGCATGTGTTGCGCTATATAAGTTTTTCACTCACTCACTCACTCAAGGGTATATAAAGCATTTATGCTGGAAACTGTTTTAATAAGTACCCTGTCTGTGTTTTTTATTATAACTTGACAAATGTACAAACATTTTTTTTAAAACATGCAGTACTGGTAATTTTACACATAAAGGGTTTTAACCAAATATTTTAAAACTTTTAATATTTTCTCTACACACTGTAATTTACGGAATTATTCTGTAAGACATACAGTGGCAGCTTCAGCTGGCAGGTTTATCTTTACACAGCGTAGAGATCACCATAATTGTAAGCATGCGACCAATGCTGTCATTGACAACATAGTTTCTGAGCTAGAAGGGTACACAAATGTTAGCTCTTACATCTAAACCAAAATTACGTATGGTGTCAAATCCCAGCTGCTGGCACAAACAATGTGACAAATACTAGGTCACTAACCTACCGCCGTCACCAGTAGATGACGATGGCACTCTCAGCCTCACCCTGCAGAGATATTACAGCCCATGGGACAATAATCTATGTGCCAGCAGACTGAGAGTAATGGTCACTGGCGTCTGTTAACTGTGCACCTTATTCTTGACACAAACAAAACAGCTGCTGACAAGTGTTTTTTAGGGGAAACTTGCACCTTTACTCTTTTACATCCTGTCATGCCAGACACAGCTATTACAGAGGTTGAAATATAGTAGCACTCTTCAAATGCACAGGGTACCTTTAAAGTGTAAGTTCACGTTTACAGAAAAATCTGTAAAATAAACCTACACAGGACCCCCTCCTCACCCCCCCCCCCCCCGTCCTGCTGACCTGCATGGCGGCGATTGCCTGTTCTGAGCCCTGGTATAGCAGCCTCACGGCTCCGGCGCTTAAAAATCCTCTCAGATTTCTCTCCTCTTGTCCCCGCTAAAAGGACGGGCTATGCAGGTTCTGATTGGTTGGCGCCGACCATGTGATGGCGCTGACCAATTCTGATTGGACAATCGCCGCCATGCAGGTCAGAAGGATGGGGGGGTGGGGGGTGAGGTGGGGGTCCTGTGTAAGTTGACCTTACAGATTTTTCTGTAAAGGTGAACTTATCCTTTAAGTTTTGTGCATTAGAGATACAGCTTAAAATGGTCATAAAGGCCGATTTTTTTTACCCTAGAGTGGATATAAACCCTCTTATATATCCAGTGAAGTATACAGCCTCAGATACACAGAGATTAACAAATCTCTCTACATAAGTTTTACATGTATATATGCAGTCTTCAGCTTTATACATTCTTTAGAAAGTGCACATCATGTTACAAATCTTTCTTCCTATTTCAGCACTGGGTGTGGAGTCTGGACATACACTGTGTGAGAGCTGATTAGAGGAAAGGCACTCACTGCCCTCAACATAGGCAGATAAACAAAGAAACTTTCAGAGCTGTACTGTGACTATACCAGGTCTCTGCTTATCTATCTCTAAGCTCCCTCCCTAACAAAAATTTCTGCTCTTATCTCCTGTGCGAAGAGCTTGTCAGAAGTTATCATGCTGATAGCAGAGGAATGGAGCAGCAGAAAGACATGTCACTCAGAGCTTTGGAGAGAGATAAATAAACACTAAACAAACATGTGCCTAGGTAAGATTTCATGAATGGGGTTTACAATTACTTTAAAGCAAGTTATGCATTAAGGTAAAAAAAAAAATTCTGCGTTCAGCTCCTCCCCATCCCCCCTAAATATCCACCTGAGTCCAGTCTCAATCCAGTACTTTATCCTCTCTCTCCCTCCTCACTGGACATGGAGGCAGCATTGAGAAAGGGAGGAGGAGCCAAGATGGCCAGTGTGGAACCCCAGAAGAGAAAGATCAGGGCTGTTCTGTGAAAAACCATTGCACAGAGCAGAAAAGTATAACATCTTTATTATTTAAATGAAAAATTTAACCTTTAGGCCGTGTACAGACGAGCGAACATGTCTGATGAAAACGGTCCGCGGACTGTTTTCATCGGACATGTCCGCTCAGAGATTTCGGTCTGATGGTTGTACACACCATCAAACCGAAATCCCCGCGGACAGACAGCGCGGTGACGTGGCGGTGACGTTGATGCCGCCACGTCCGCAAACCCGGAAGTTCAATGTTCCACCCATGCGTCGAATCACTTCGACGCCATACACGGCTTCTCGGGCCAGCGGACAATGTCTGATGAGTCGTACTGACCATCGGACATGTCCGACGGACAGGCTTCCAGCGGACAAGTTTCTTAGCATGCTAAGAAACTTTTGTCCGCTGGAAACCTGTCCGCTAGGCCGGGAAACTGTCCGGTCGGCCCTACACACGACCGAACATGTCCGCGGAAACTGGTCCGACGGACCAGTTTTAGCGGACATGTTCGGTCGTGTGTATGAGGCCTGAGAATTACTTTAACAAAGAAAGAAAATTTAAAATAATGTACAGAAAAACATAATACACAAAATAGGCATCATCGGATGGACTGATCGTGTGTACGCTGCCTAAGAATGGCTCTTGGCATATTTGTGTCATTTGGATAGAAAATGGTGAGCTCTCAGACTGCAGTTTTCTGTGAGCCCTAAAGAGGGTGTTTGCTGAAATAACATGACCAATTAAAGGGCCTGAGAAGGGGTTGAAGGGTACGAGCGCTAATTTATGATATTCCAGCAAAGCCACCAACAATATTTGATTTCTAAATGCAGTTATACATTTTTTTACCAATTGCTACAATCTGATAACCCATAAATTATTGCGCAGCATTACGTTACCATTTTATAGAGACCAATTATTATATACAACTATCAGCCCATCCCCACATGTCAAGGTCCTAGGAGTAGTCCTGGACTCTGAACTCTCCTTTAAGCCTCACGTTCAATCACTGTCCAAATCTTGCCGCCTCAACCTTCGCAACATGTCCAAAATACGCCCCTTTCTAACCAATGACACCACAAAACTCTTAATTCACTCCCTGGTCATCTCTTGCCTCGATTAATGCAACTCCCTCCTCATTGGCTTACCTCTGCATACGCTATCCCCCCTTCAGTCCATCATGAATGCTGCTGCCAGACTCATCCACCTAACCAACCGCTCTGTCTCTGCTACTCCCCTCTGTCAATCCCTCCACTGGCTTCCGCTCGCCCAACTAATTAAATTCAAAATACTAACAATTACCTACAAAGCCATCCACAACTCTGCCCCCAGCTACATCAACGACCTAGTTTCTAAATACCAACCTGTACATTCTCTTCGTTCCTCTCAAGACCTCCTACTCTCTAGCTCTCTCATCACCTGCTCCCATGCTCGTCTTCAGGACTTTTCTAGAGCCTCTCCAAGCCTATGGAACTCCTTACCCCAATCTATCCATCTATCTCCTTCTCTATCAGCTTTTAGAGAGGATCCCTGAAAACCCTCTTCTTCAGAGAAGACTACCCTTCCCACACCTAACTGTATTTTCATTTGAGTCCATCTGATCATCCCCCACAGCTAACTACCCTTTGTTCCACTTGACCCTCCCTTCTAGATTGTAAGCTCTAACGAGCAGGGCCCTCTGATCCCTCCTGTATTAATTTGTATTGTGACTGTACTGTCTTCCCTGATGTAAAGCGCTGCGCAAACTGTTGGCGCTATATAAATCCTGTATAATAATAATATACATAAGATGTATAGGTCACACTTGAGAAGGAATGAGTCTACTCCGCCTCCATAACATGATAGACTAATCATGTTTGATGTTAAATTCAGTAGTCAGTAACCAGTATTCAGTTCAGTATTCAGTTCAGTATTTGGTTCTATATATTGATATAATCTTGTTATTGCTGTAGCTTTATCACACCAGTCTTTATGAATTATGTGTGGATTCTGAGAGCAAAATTATATGAAAGGGCATCTCGCTATTTAATGGTCTTTTACAGCCATTTACGAAAACAATAGATTTTAGAATGTATTCCCTTAAAGTGGTTGTAGACCCTCTCATATATCCAGTGAAGTGAACAGCCTCAGGTGATACACGGAGATTAAACAAATCCTCCTACATAGGTTTTACTTGTTTATCTGCAGTCTTCTATTCTATACACCCCATCAAATAAGCAGAATCATGTTAAAATCTTTCTTCATCTGTCAAGAGCAGAGAGGAGGGGGCAGAGAGCTGATGGAAGGCTTTCCCCTCGTTTACACAGCACACAGGAGCAAAGGAAGTATGCAGAGCTCTGTTCTGAATAGACACGCTGTGTGCTGAGCTCCCCTGTTACAAATGTATCTCTTGTATAAGGAAAACTTTTCAGAAGTGAGACATACTGATAACAGAGAAACAACGTAGCAGAGAGAAACGCCACTTAGAGCTTTGGGGAGAAGTACGTAAACACCACAGATATACTGTATGTGCTTTGTTCAGATTTCATGACTGAGGTTAACAACCACTTTTACTGGTGGCTAAAATTGTAATGACCTGCGTTAGATCCTATTTTCGTCCTACTACTGGGATTTATAATAGGCTCATTAAATGGTATCTGGTTTTCTAGGCTGTAGCTTGATGATATTTACGATGGCTAATTGGCAATTAAGAGGTTTTACAGTCCATTATGGATAATTAATAACCCCCTTGTTCTATCGTGTGCTGTGTTGAGCAAATTTATAAGATATAAATGCATAAAGTGCAGCGCTAATGAATGCACAATCCCTACATCCAAAACATGTATTAGTACAACTCCCTACATAACATAAAGTGATAAAAATGTGAACAAACAATGTAATATTATCAATAGTGACCACACATATACAGTAAGTAAATAATGATAGAGCACCGTGTATAACAGATCACTAATGGTGCATAATTAAGCAATCAGTGTGGTTCAAAAGTCACTTATAACAGGATGTCCCTCTGATGAAGATCTAAGGACGTAAAACGCAAGACGGAGCCGCCAGTGTGAGATCATCACGCTAAGAGCATTCCCAGGAGTTTGAGGAAGCAGGTTTGATATGTATTAGCCACAGAGAGAGTTGAATATGGGAACTAGATAAGTGATCCATATGCCTATATGAATGTAAATGTTCTTAAACGTTCATTGTAATAAACCTGTTTTATGGAAAGCACAACAATCTGTCTTTGTTTTATGGAGCTGTGCTGGGACTGTTGCTAAACCTGTGTAGGAGAAGAAGTACCCCTGAGCGGTTGCTGTGACTACAGCCCTAAGAGCTTTCCTGAAAAAAGCCTTAAGAAGAGAGGATTAACCCTGTGGAGTATATGGCTCATGTGACTTCCTGTAATTTAGGAGTAGAGATTGCCTGAACACCCCCCTGTTTGGTTTGTAGCAGAACTCCGGAACAGCGGAAAAGTTCTGCCCTGAACCGCAAACTCCATTGAAGTCTATGGGAGCCGAAAATGAGAAATCAAAAGTGCCCATTTTGAAGGCTTATATGCAAGTAATTGGCCATAAATAAGGATATGGGGGTCTGGGTACTGCCCTGGGGGACAAGTATCAATGCAATTTTTTTTTAAATAATAGTTTTTATAGGAGCAGTCCTTTTAATGATCCCTTAAATATAGAGCCTGGGGGAGGGGGGTCCCCTAATCTGCCTGTAAAGTGGCGTATCTGTAGCTTGTAGCTAGTATAGAACATTTTGCGGCAAAAATGACATTTCTGAAGAAAAAAAAAAGAGTCAAGTCCCATTTAAAATGACTCATGGTTGCAATTTAATAAAGATAAAGAAAAGAACAGCATGGGATCCTCCCCCAGTTCATATCAGGAAGGGTCTGGTATGGATTTTAAGAAAAACCCCACATCATATTTTTTTTTAAACTCCCAAAATCCATACCAGACCCTTCTCTAAGCACGCAGCCTGTCAGGTCAGGAAGGAGGGGGGGGGAGAATTATCAATCAATGCACAGAATGTACTGTGCAGCGCGAATACCCGCTGAATGCCCTGCAAATTTGGGTGTTTCCCGAACTGGGCGCACAGCCAATGTTCGCCCAAACTCATGCTAGGGCCAAACTGTTCGCCCAACCTTATTTAACAAGTCCAATATTCCAGGTGATAGCACACCCAAAATGCACGATTGGTGGAAGTGCTTCACTGTGTGGCACATATGCAGTTGTGGGAAGATTGCATTGAGATGAAATGAAGATATAAATGACTTTTGAACCACGTTGATTGCACCTCATTCATTATGCACCATTAGTGATCTATCACATATAGGTGCTCTAGCTTTATTTATGTATATGTTTGGTCACTATTGATACTAGTACATTGTTTGTTCACATTTTTATCACTTTATGTTATGTAGTGGGTTGTACAAATCAATTTGTTTGGATGTAGGGATTGTGTATTTAAGAGAGCTGCACATTATTTATTGAATTGGTATTTAGGTGTGAATCACTATTAGTGGTCGGCTGCTCTTAGATGTTAGGGTATAAGATTACATTTTTTTTTCTGCACGTGTATAGGGGGTTTGTTTATAATTTATATTATGCAGTAGTCCCATACATAAATAACAGTTCACTTTTCCATTCAGCCAGCAAGGTGGATGAAGGAATCCCACTACAGTCACCTTGTATTTTGACAGTGTTACACAAGTTTTCCATCATGTCCCTTTGACAAAAGTCAATCAAACAAACAAATTCTGTTTAATGGGGCCACACACTAATCATAATTGTGGTCACTGTATGGCCAGCTTTGGGCTGAACTGTGTATTGATGGGGGTGTGTATATGGCACATACCAGTTCTCTGTTGATCCTACAGACAAAAAGGTCTGACACAGTTTTAAACTGATACATTTTCACTTCTCTGCTCAGTTTGGGATCCCCAGACCTCATTACCTTTACGCTAAGATTAATGCATGGGATATTATTGCCTAAAAAAAATGAAGACTAAAGCCAGACATTCCAATTTTTGTTAGATTGTGGAGAGGTAAATATCTTAATGAATTCCTACATTTCTCAGGGACTTCAGTGGTGATGAAATATATTTTAGAGATTCCTGGCCTACAGTTATTGTTTTAAAAGTTCTAACTACTGGCTAAACTAAGTGCAATCAATTATCAGTTTGACAAATGTTCGTATCCATGGAGGAGTTGCTAATTTAAAACCCAGTATATGACAACTACTGCTGTCTGTGTCAATTTACTTCAACAAACTGACAGTTCAGTTTATACATAACAAGGCAAAGAAAGCTTACAGTGGAAAGTACTTGGGCACTCACAGAGCTTTAATGTATTCATATTGGATCTGTTAGTTTAGACATTTTCAGAATGAGTGTCCACTATCATGAGGCCCCATAAAAACACGTTTTTATACTTGCAGCAGTATTTCCTAAAATAAACCTATTCTATGTGTCCATTTTATATAGAAAAAACACTAAGCATAGTTCTACAAGATGGAAAACTTTCAGTTGAATGAAAAAGGTCAAGTCTTCAGCTTGTAACACGTCAGCACAATGATCCCGTACAAAGTGAAATGAACTGAACCTTGCTACACATACTAAAGTCGAGTTTCACTTTTTGGAATACAGAACATTATTGGGATTGCAACTTAGTCATTGCCGCTGTGTTCTTGTATTGCATAAATGCTAATGTTTCCAAATGACTAGATAATTACAAGAAAAAGCGACACTGACAGATGGCAGGCTAAAGACTTAAAGCTTCTACTGTCAAAGTGATTTTTTCAATTTGTGTAATCACACTGTATAACAGGTCTACCTAGCAAGACGTAATGATACAAGTACACCAAAATAATTTATGTTATAGAGAATACATTATTCAAATGTAAAATATAAATAGGCCACATCCATCAAAGCAAAATCATATTCTGCTTTAAGACGTTGAGCCATAATGTCTGCTGTCTCAACAGTAGGGTAGTTTGTTTTTCTTATTGCCAGTTCTATGTATATCTGACATGGAGAGGAAACATTCAAATGAAAAACTGAATAATTGCAGCTAACCAATGGCATTTTGGATCATGCAGAGAGTACCGGTACTTGTCAAAATCCTGCCTGCTGAACTTTCCATTCAGTCTTCATATAAAGGTCAGAGAAATGCCATGTGGTAATTTTTCTGTCCATACTGAAACCACCACCCTGCCAGAATCTGCCATGACCTTTGTCCATTGTTAGAATGTGGTACATATAAGGATTGTTTGCTTTTGTATTGGGAGAAAAATAGCAATATCCGATTGATTGCAAAGATTTTAAAACCTGTTGCATTGCCTTGATCATTGCAAATACTGCTGGAATTTGTGGCATTGCTTGCACTTATCTTGACATGTATATCCCCCTAATGACAGATATAGTGATCCGTGCTAATTAAACTGCCAAAAAGCAATAACATTCTCTTGTATAGATACATGATACTGCTTTTCAGACGTAAAATGAACCTATCATTAAAATGTATACTTCACTTGAATCAAGAGGAAATCTGTCAGTGTTAATAAATCACATTATTATTTTCTGTAAAATTGCTCTCTATAAATGGTAAAAAAAAGCACTGTTCTACACCTCCGAGCATAAGCAACCGAGATCATATGGTCTCTGTCTGACAATTATTAGAGACTGCCAAGCATATTGTTCTGCACTTAGACATACCCTGTCTTTTAAAATTGCAGTAAGATAGGAAGATCAGCAAGGCATGAAGGAAGGAAATACTGGTATGTCTGCCACAAAGTACACAGGAGGAAGTTTATTTTAATATGGTAAAACACATTTAAACAATCATTCACCTTAAATAGATCTATTTCATATGTATTGGCTTCACCTTTAAGCTTTAAAACCTACACCTACAATTTACTAGTTTATAGATAATTTATAGGAAAGTTAATTAGGACCATAGGGCCAGATTCACGTAGAATCGCGGCAGGGTAACGTATCCTAGATACGTTACACTGCCGCAATTTTTAATCGCAAGTGCCTGATTCACCAAGCACTTGCGATGAAAACTAAGCAAGGCGGGCCAATTTAAATGGGCGTGTACCATTTAAATTAGGCGCGCTCCCGCACCGGACCTACTGCGCATGCTCCGTTTCTTAACTCCCGCCGTGCTTTGCGCGCCGTGACGTCATTTTTTTGAACGGCGACGCGCGTAGCGTACTTCCATATTCCCGGACGGCTTACGCAAACGACGTTAAATTTTGAATTTCGACGCGGGAACGACGGCCATACTTTAGACAGCAATACACTTGCTGACTAAAGTTAGGGCACCAAAAAAAACGACTAACTTTGCGACGGGAAACTAGACTAGCGGCGATGTAGCGAAATTTGTAATTCAACATGCAAGATGGTCACTGACAAGGGAAAATTATTTCATTCAGAGCACTAACATATGATAATTTATGTCATTTAGTAATTAGAGCAATTAGAATGATAATAATAAGCCAACTCAGAGTGACATGAGTGGATCTTGGGTTCCTTTTCCAGAACTACTTTTCATTTATAATTTTAAATATAATACATTGATAAGAAATGGTGTGAAACTTATGTCTAAGAATATATTTTTGACTTGACATATAAATACTGAACTAATACTGTTAAATGTACACTTACAAGAAATGCCATTGCCCATGGCATTTTTACTCTAGCTTTTAGTTGGTATGCCTTAATGAAAATTGATCATTTGCTCATTCAGAGAAAAGCAACAGGTTTGATTTATTGGCACCCAAAGGTAATACCCGGTACTTGCAGGTGTAGAAAAACATGCAACTCATTCAGGTGACAGCCCTGGGCCAAACAGTCTACTCTGGTGACTTTTAGTTTACACAGGGCTGTGTATTTACTCCCAGTGGCTAAATGGTGCCCTAGGTGAGCAAAAGGAACCTAAGTATATGTGTCTGAATTAGGGTAAACATGCTGTATGCCCATGTGTGGTGTTTTGCTCTGTGTCTTTTGAGGTTAGCAATAAACCAAGGAAGCATTAAACACGTCTGTAGTGTATTAATGTGCTTTACTAAACAAAATTCTGTACATACTACAATTTTAGGAAAAACAATACAAGACATGCAACGCAATACAAGTCCTCCAAAACTTTTGCTACTCCTTTGTGTTCAGCACATGGCTGAGTTCAAGTCATTTGTTTTCTCTCTCTACTTCCTGCCAACATCACTTTCTGTTGCGTGAGCTGCATGAACCAGTCCAACAGGTTCATTGGCATATGAATAGAAGAAGCCTAGTTTCTAAAAACAATACATAGTCTAAAAGTTATTCCATACATGCATGTTATAAAAATCACTAAAATAGCCAAAGCTACACATTTGGGTAATGCACAGATTAATATCAAGTAAGCTCACTGTATCCTCACTGTATTATAATTTGGGCAATCATTTTAATATATCTTAATTGCTACGGATGCCACAATGTTGAAGACCATTTAGGTTTTGCCATTTGATTAATGTCTGTCTGTGCTACCATAGTTGGCTATTACTTCAGCTTCCTTACTTATGCTTGAAATTATTTGTAATGAATTGAGATGAATGGATTAATTTATGCAGAAATTATTTTTTCTGTTGCAAAATATTGCCAAAATAGGAACTCAAGTTTGCACATTGAAAAAAAATCTACTTACTGTAATGTACTTTTTTGTTGGGGCAGTTTGTTTTATTTTATTAAGTGTTGTTTTATTTGTGTTTTTGTTTCCCTTAGGGTGTATTTGGTTATCTGTGTACCCTTCGTTCACTATCTGTTTTTTACTTTCTGTGAAAAAGTTCAAATATTAAGAGGCTGTTTTTGGTGCAAAAAGCAGATTCAAGATATGAATCAAGATGAATTAAGCTTTTGTAACCCATCAGAGCTTATTATGTTTCAATCGTTTTATTAAGTTGCATAAGAGTTGTACATTTTGGAGTTATTTAAAAGGTCACTAATCCATTACCCACCAAAAACCACCTTAATTTTGCTTTCTCTATTGACTCATATGCATTTCATCAAAATGGAAAAAAATTTATGAAATCTATTGATTTCAGCCAACATTTTAGGGAAACTCTCAATTACACTCATCCCTAGTAATGGCTTTTTAAATATTCATTTACCAAGCAAATGAAATGTGATTAATATCTAATTAATGCATTTATTTAAAAAAAATCTGGTTCCTATTTAAACTTTCGACTTATATACACTATGTATCGAGAGAGAGACATAATTGCTAAATTGAATTGCATGCTCACTTTCCTGTGAGCAACAGGGAAATATTCCCACAATAGTTACTGTTTTGATCAAGAATTACTGTATAATGTGTTAATTGATATAAAGAATATATTTGCAATATATTGCATGATGGTAGTATAGGGTACAAGCAACCAATGGAATGGTTTCAAGAAAGCAGAGAGCATAATCCAGATTGTATTCTACACAGTCCAAAGCAAAAGTTAAATTCAGATTTACTGCTTTCATAACCAGGAACGAGAATGTAAGCAATGGCAGCATCATGGGAAATGAAAGTCAAATTGTTTATTTTCCTGTAAAATTGCTTTTATCTTGTGTAAACATTATTCTGAGATGAGCTTGGTCAAAGTGCTGAGAAAAAGGCTTAGCTGAAAGCACATTTGCACCTTATATTTAGATAAATAAATAAATCCCCCTCTAATTAGACTATAGAATATGATAAAATTGGTAATATAATCAGCTATAACTATAGTGGTCTTGGTTACACCGTAGGTTTTATTTACTGTACATGCTTTATTGTAACTCATTTTGTTAGTTACTTTATTTTCTCCTACTATGAATCTAATAATGGTGGTATAACTATGTTTTATCTGAAAATTTAAAAAGCACAATAAAAATGTACACATATATTTGTGTCTTTCAGGTTGGGCCTTAACACATGGCCATATGACCTGATTTGCAATGCCAGGTACAACAGTGACTAAGGAGTGGGAATGCAGAAGACCCTTGCCCACCAGTAAAAGGTTGGTGAGTTTCGGGTGTTGAGATATTTCTGATTGGCTTTTAAAATTAATGTGTTAGAGCTATAGTATTACTGTTTAATGTGATAGCAAATTCTAAATGAGAAATTATTTGCAAATATACAGTAAGTCTTTTTCAATTTTATCATAATAACTAATGGGAAACAAGCCTAGGCCATTTCAATTAACTATTCTTAAACATGTTACCTCCTTTCTCCTTCTATCCATCTTGCTTAACCCATATACAACTTGTATTTAACCTGTTTAACAAAGAAAAAAAAAGATGTGTGTGCTTACCTATGTTTAATCCGCTCCATAATTGTGATGCCACAACCCAGGCTCCCCTGTGTCAGTGAGTGAATGTTGCAGGGCAGAGGAGAGAGCACTGACAAAGGCAGGGCCATGGGAGTCTATGGGTGATGTCACAGCATTGAATTGACAGCCTTGTTGAGCACTCATTTACACAAAGCTGCAGAATCATGTGACTGGACTGGAGCAGATTGAAAATTGGTACGCACAACTACAGATTAGGCAGGATAGGTAGGAGGAGGGGGAGGGAACATTTTTAGGATTAGATATAGTTGGGTTTTTCTTCCATTTTATGCTAACAATACAATAGAATTAAACTATAAGTAAATCTTAAGATTTATCAATAACTATATAGTATGAGGGCATACCAGAAAAAATGTATATACTCGCACTGCATAGTTTATAGAATTTGTTGAGCTAACAGTTAAAATCCAACCAAAATTGTTGCCATTTTAAATTTCACAATTACATCTCTTTCCTGGTTTGATAGGTTCAACACTGCTAAAATGAACGTCCTCCCCAGAATCTTATATTTTCTTAGCACTCTCTCTATGACAGTCCCTAGAAGAAAGATGATGATTCTTCAAAATAGGATACTCCACTTTATAAGGGGCACTAAAAGACCTACAAACAACAAAATTACACTATATGCTTCTAAACTTACAGAGGGCTTAGGATTCCCCAACCTTATAATTTTTCACTCAGCAGCTCAAATTGCCTAATTAACGCCATGGACAGATCTAGCCAGTATGATATAAGGGTGCAGTAAAAAATGTCAGGAGGGCAGAGAATGCAAGTTCAGCAGAGCACAGTATAGGAGTCAGCAAGGCAGTGTACAGGGGATCAACAGGGCAAAGGATAGGGTCAGCAGTTTGTAGGACAATGCCCATAGGGTGTCCGGCCTGGGGGGGGGGGGCACAAGGGAAATCTAGGGGTGCAGCCAGTCCCAGCAACCCCCTAGATCCAGGCCATGATTAGCGCTAAATATAATCAAGGGCCTGACTGCACATTGGGTTGATATGGAGGCACAATCCTGCTCTGGAGGGTCTAGAGGCATTGATGTAGATCCCCGGTAGATTGTGTTTGTTTAATTTATGTCATATTCACTGGCCATATGGGACAGACATAGAGCGAAGAAACTTTGCTCGCCTCATACTTCTTTAGTTCCAACACTAAGTAATGCCAAATTTTCACCAGGTCAACTTTTACATCTTATTCGCTGGTGGGAAATTAAAGGCTTGTTACAAATAGAAAACTTCTTATAAGGAAATAATATGCTCTCTCTGGATTATTGTAAAACTAAACTAAAATTGTCTCCTTCGGAATCGTTTCAATATAATCAGATTATAAATGCCTTATCTTTGGGATAAATTATAATGGGGAACCTGTCCACTAGCTCTGCCTCTGTTTCAAAGTTTGTGCAGAAATTCAGACCCAGTGGAGACATTATTTCAATTTTATACAGTATGACCTTTTAATGGACTCAAACTGAAGATTTTCTTACATTAAATACTGGGAAATAGATCCTTAAGGGTTAATTTGCCATTACAAAAAAAACTGCCTATGTAGGTGTCTGTAGATAAAGCAAACTGTGCAACTCTGACTAAAATTGAAAAATGTTTTTGCTATAGGTGTAGGCCATTTTATACCTCCCCAATCCTGACTGGAATATTACAAGGATGTTGGACATTGTTAAGCATTGCCTAGTCATTACTGCTCACCTCCACCATTACCTTTTTTGGTAAAGGTGAACTAACCATTTAATATTACATTAGACCTACTAGAATAGCAAGACATAGCAATACCTTATCAATATTTCCATCAACAAGACGGTGGAATCTAACTATAAAACCCTATTTAAGTGGTATATGGTCCCACAAGGTTGCTTCAGGAGATGTGGATGGATGAGCACCATGTTTGATATCTGGTGGCAATGTTCTAGGTTTGGATTACAGTTCTCAACTTATTCTGCACAGTAACTGAAGTAAACATTTGTAGAGGTCTGGAGATTTTTCAGAAGTTGAATGATAAAATACCTAAAAAGACTAAACAATTAATCTCATATATGATCCTGGCTGCAAGCATAGCTATTGCCCAGTGTTTGAAACTATTCGGTAATTATGTTTGAATATGTTAAGTATTATTAAGTATGCTTATTTAAAAAAAATGAACTTCTAGAATCACTTTTTTCTCAAAGATTTTATTGAAACAAAAATATGCAATCCAGCATTGTAAGTTCCAGATACATCTTCATCAAATACAATCAAACATATAATCAGAAACCACTGTTTAGACTAAACATGTTTAATTTGCCCACACTCTTATAGCTATTTTTACCCTGTTTCGCCCCTCCCCCCCATCCTATGCCCATCTTTATTGGATATGGGTAATGTAACTGCCCGGAACCCAGCCATTATCCAGTGCTAACCTCCACATTAAAGAAGCAGTCAGTCCAGAACCAAATCCAGTGGACAAAGATCGGTAGTATCTAGCCATGGGAACCATATAGCCTCAAACTTCCCCAGTCATCCCCCGTGCTGGAAAATGTACTTCTCCAGTCGCAGGGTGTCCGCAAATTGGGTAGTCCACTCCCATAGGGTGGGAGGGTCTCACCCTTTCCAATGCCTGAGAATAAGATTTCGTGCCTGAACGAGTGCCCTGGCTATAGCTTGTTTAGAGTTGTCCTAAATCGGGAGGTCATCTAAGATTCCTAAAACACAAGGCTTGGGGTCCATCGGAAAAGTGACCTGGAATTCTCTATTAATAGTGGTGACCACTACAGACCAGTAGATATTCAGTTTGGGGCAGCGCCACAGAAAATGTATAAGGTCTCCTTGGTCCCTGGAGCACCTGGTACATTCAGAGTTTTCTCTTAGTCCCATGCTATACAATCTTGCAGTGGTAAGGTTTTTTTTTAAAAAAAACTTTAATTAAAAACTTTCTTGTATCTTCCATAATAAGATGTGGTAATCATGAATACAATACCTGTTGGACAAATGAGACTTAGGGGGCCTTATTTTAACTCTTGATATCCTTGTTTTCTGCTTTCTATCTCCTTTCATTTCTCTCAACTTCTTGGGCTAAAATGTTGATTTTCTGCTCACTACAAAGATGCTTCATTCTTTTCTTGTACATAGTGTCCTCGAGCTTTATATCATACATCTTATATTATCCTAACCTCATTCCTGGATGGAGAGAGAGACAAACTTAACATGTCCTATGAGGTCTATTTCTATGTCTTTTCATACAACTTTATTTTAACATCTTTGCATATTGCATCTGCTGTCGAATATCTCATGTTATTGTTTTAACTTTATAGATATATTGGAGATTGTATTGTGTATGTTTTCTTTTTTATTGGATTACACTTTTCCTAAAATACTCAATAAAAGATTGAAATATAAATCTCCCAATTACCATTGCATGTCCATCGGAAACAAGCTTCAAAACATAAAAATACATAGTAAGTAATGAGTTTTATATTGCTGGCTTTGTTGGAAATTTATTTTTTTCTGCTACATCCTTTTTTTTAAATCATTTTGTTGTCATTCGTTTTTCCTGATACTGTTGAACATGATTTTCTCTGCTATGCCCCATCTGTCCTCCTTACCACAGCAGGAGCAGGAGATAATTTCACAGATCCTCAACATAAGCTGCAAAATAGCATTACACATTAATTCTGGAAGATATGTATTATAGGTTTTCTGAACACGTCCTGTAGTGTAGTGTAATAAGGCTTTCTGTAAAATTCACCTTAAGGTCAGATAACACCAATAGGAGATGTAAAAGTCAATGTTATGTTTGTACTTATAGATTCACAAACAGCAAAGAGAAGTCATTTCTTTCTTCTAATAAATGTTATTTAAACCGATTCTTTGTTCCAGGCTAGCCATGTGTAAGAAGAGGAAAGAGGTATTAGAATACTCTGGCGTCAAGGCTTCTGCACATAATGAATCTTTTCTTGGGAAAATAGTGCACAAGTTCAAGATGAGCACCAACTAACACCTGAAAATTCTTTGACATTCTCCATGAGAAAGATGAATTTTACAAATTGCACAGCAGAAACAATTACAAATAAATCTAAAACCGTCACGGAAAAAATGCTAATTTCCTTGACATTGGCTGTAATAACTACTCTGACCACATTATTAAATTCGGCTGTGATTATTGCCATTTGCACAACCAAGAAACTACACCAACCTGCCAACTATTTAATATGTTCACTAGCTGTTACTGATTTATTGGTTGCCATTTTGGTAATGCCTTTAAGTATTGCCTACATTGTTATGGATACCTGGACTCTTGGTTATGTAATCTGTGAGATATGGCTTAGTGTGGATATGACCTGCTGCACTTGTTCGATCCTTCATTTATGCGTGATTGCTCTTGATCGATACTGGGCCATAACCGATGCAATTGAATATGCCAGGAAACGTACAGTTAAGCGGGCTGCTGTAATGATCTTAACAGTATGGACCATTTCAATTTTCATTTCTATCCCACCTCTATTCTGGAGAAACCATCACAATATAAGTACCCCCAGCAGGTGTATCATTCAGCATGATCATGTGATCTATACAATATACTCCACATTTGGGGCATTTTATATCCCTTTGACATTAATACTTATTTTGTACTATAGAATATACCATGCTGCAAAAAGCCTTTACCAAAAAAGAGGATCAAGCCGCCATTTAAGCAACAGAAGCAATGACAGCCAAAACTCGTTTGCCCATTGCAAGCTCACACAGACGTTCTGTGTGTCAGAATTTTCCACATCGGATCCTACCATAGAATTTGAGAAGATGACTGCATGCGTGAGGACTCTGCCATATGACAACGACACTGACCCGACAGAGGACCGACAGCAGCAGATCTCTAGCTCAAGAGAAAGGAAAGCAGCTCGTATCCTGGGACTTATTTTGGGAGCTTTTATGTTGAGTTGGTTGCCATTTTTCATCAAAGAGCTTGTTGTTGGGCTTAGTCTTTGCACTGTATCACCAGAAGTGGCTGATTTTCTGACTTGGTTAGGGTATGTGAATTCGCTAATCAATCCCCTTCTTTACACTAGCTTCAATGATGATTTTAAGATAGCCTTTAAAAAACTTATTAGATGCAAAGAGCATTCATAAATTACCCAGGCAGGGCATCTGACTGTCTTATAGGCCTTAAAGGTGAGAAAATACCACATAAAAGATAAAAGATTGTCTTTTGAATCATGTCAGGTTAGGACTATGTTTTTCAAATATCTTGGCTTGGTGTCTTTTCTTTTACGTCTCGTCATGTAATGCCGTCTTCTACCTCTGTTTTTAAAAGAAAAATCAGACATCAATTTTATAATATATGGTAACATATTCCCAGTAGTAATGTTAAGGGATTGTTACTATTACCAAATTTTAAAGTGTGATTTACGAAACATTGTGCTTTTTCCTTTGTATGAGTGCTGAATGTCCATATGAGCCTATAAAGCGTTTACATTTCTGTATAAACAAACTTGCAAAGAGTCTTTTTGTGCTTCTTTCTCAAAACTGCATAGAATACAGGTAGCGGGCTGATATACTTAAAGGAGTTTAAAGGAAAAAGTTTTTTCACCTTAATGCATTCTATGCATTAAGGTGAAAAAACTTCAGAGTATACCACCCCCCCCCCCCGCCCCCCCCCCCTTTATACTTACCTGACCCCTCTAAAGTCCCGCGCTTGGCCCCGACATCCTCTTCGCCGCTCAGCCTGGTCGCTGATTGGCTAGAGAGGATGGATTAAAAGCAGCGCAGCCATTGGCTGGCTCTGCTGTCAATCACATCCAGTGATGCGGCGCGCCGAGGGCCAGGGCCGAGTGATACAGCGAGCGGCTATGGCCGCTCGCTGTATCTCGGGAGCGCGCCCGCAAGGACTACACACAATGCGAGCTCTCTCGTATGAATGTGTGTAGTTCTTTCGGAGAGGACCAGAGACAGCCGCCGAGGGACCCCAGAAGACCAGGATCGGGGCCACTCTGTGCAAACGAGCTGCACAGTGGAAGTAAGTATAACATGTTTGTTATTTTTAAAATATAAAAAGTTTTTGTTTACAACCCCTTTAAGCAGTAAATAATGTTCACTTAGCAATTTGAGTGTATACTTAAAAAATATGATGAAGCTATATTTATTTGGAATACCCAAACATGTGCAAAAGAAATATACAGTATTTATAAAATTTGTTTTGGCTTTGATTTATTTACTAAGCTAAGTAGGGGTTGATTTCCTAAATGAAAATAGACTGTGCACTTTGCATAGTGCAGTTGCACTCTGCAAGGGCATTTGCTCCAGAGCTTAGTAAATGAGCAGCATTTTGCTTGCACATGATTGGATGATGGAAATCAGCAGAGCTTCGGCTCATTTATAAGCTCTGTAATAACTGCACATGAAGAGTGCAACTCTATTTGCTTTTAGTAAATCAACCCTTTACTTTGCTAAGAGAACTTTTTCTGCTCCTGTAGTAAATCAACCCAACTAAATCAGGAATTATGGGCCAGATTCACATACATTTGCGGCCGTGTAACGTAACCCGTTTACGATAACCGCCGCAAGTTTCCAGTTTTAGTGCCCGATCCACAAAGCACTTACCTGGAAACTTGACGCGGGAACGACGGCCATACTTTAGACAGCAATACGTTTGCTGACTAAAGTTAGGGCACCAAAAACGACAACTAACTTTGCGACCGGGAAACTAGACTAGCGGCGACGTAGCGAACGTGAAAAACCGTCGTGGATCGCCGTAACTCCTAATTTGCATACCCGACGCTCGTTTACGACGCAAACTCCCCCCAGCGGCGACCGCGGTACTGCATCCTAAGATCCGACAGTGTAAAACAATTACACCTGTCGGATCTTAGGGATATCTATGCGTAACTGGTTCTATGAATCAGTCGCATAGATACTCTGAGAGATACGACGGCGTATCTGAGATACGACGGAGTATCTCCTTTGTGAATCTGGGCCGTAGTTCATAAATGTAATATATATATATATATATATATATATTTTTTTTTTTTTTTTATGTAAATAATTAAATGAATTTAATAAGACCATGTAGGTTTCATCAGAAATGATTTTTATTTCATTGCTACTGGGTCTTTTTACATGGATTGCATCAAAATCTGTAGGGCAAATGACAGTGCCTTGCAGGTAGCCAAAGAAACAGACTGATGTGAAGTCAGACATAGCAAACACTTTACCCTCTAAACATTATTGTCTCTGCTTTTTTTCGTGCTTCCCATTTCAGAAAACAAAATAGTTATCCTGTAAGAGAAGATCATTACAGGATTACAAGTGAAGTCATTCTTCCACTGCAGAATAATAGCATTATATAGCATTTAAGAAAAGACATCTAGGCTTTGTTATGATTTATTATAAAAATGTTTGGTGCCATCTTCCTGCTCATGGCAAATGTCACAGTGTCCTCTTATAAACAGCAGCTGTGGTGATGCCTATAAACCCACAGGCTAAATAAATACATCATGCAGAAAATAAATCAGCAAATTGCTTGCTATTTTTAAACCTGGTTCTGAGCATTGAAGTTTTAGTAGATAATCAATATGAATTTTGTCAAACCCGAGATGACTACAGCATGACAAAAATAAATAATATCCTCTGGACAATGTAAAAATAATTTGTGCTAAAGCTGTAGTCCTGTTCTGGCATACATTCTAAAGATGTGCTGGTTTGTATAGAATAAGAAAATCTACCAGAACAGCACAATGGACTATTATACTTGTCACCAAACATAATAATGTCATTTACAGATGTTATTTAAAAAGACAGCAGTTCTTCAGTAAGGCTTTTACAGCAGCAAAGTATAATGGGATTGACATTTTATGAAACAGTGCTTTAAGTTAAAATGAATACTTTGCATATATACAACCGTGGCCAAAAGTTTTGAGAATGACACAAATATACATTTTTACAAAGTCTGCTGCCTCAGTTTTTACGATGGCAATTTGCATATACTCCAGAATGTTATGAAGAGTGATCAGATGAATTGCAATTCATTAAAAAGTCTCTTTGCCATGAAAAGAAACATAATCCCACGAAAAAACATTTCCACTGCATTTGTGAAGAAGGCTTTAGGGCGCCCAAGAGAGTCCAGCAAGCGCCAGGACCATCGCCTACAGTTGATTCAGCTGTGGGATCGAGGTACCACTAGTGCAGAGTTTGCTCAGGAATGGCAGTAGGCAGGTGTGAGTGCATCTACACGCACAGTGAGGTGAAGACTTTTGCAGGATGGCCTGATGTCAAGAAGGGGAGCAAAGATGCTGCATATTCTACAAAAAGTACAGGGATTAGACCGCTGAGTGCTGGGGTAAAGTCATTTTCTCTGATGAATCCCTTTTACGACTGTTTGGGGCACCCGGAAAAAAACCTTGTCCTGAGAAGAAAAGGTAAGCGCTACCATCAGTCCTGTGTCATGCCAACAGTAAACATTCCTAAAATCATTCATGTGTGGGGTTGCTTCTCAGCCAAGGGAGTGGGATCACTCACAATTTTGCCTAAGAACACAGCCATCAATAAAGAATGGTACAAAAACATCCTCTGAGAGCAACTTCTCCCAACCATCCAAGAACAGTTTGGTGATATACATTTAGTTTTTTGTTTTATGTACACCTTGCCCACCATTCTCTCCTAGACAAGAATAACATCTGTGTCGCTTTGAAGCCCCATGGGATATGCATGTCCCTTATCCCAGGATGCTTCACTTTTCATTTACAGAGGTCGGAGGAGGGCGGGCCTGGCAAACATCATTAGGGGCAAGGCTGCCTATATCGCCATCAGGAGCAAAGCTTGTGGTGTGGAACAAGGCATGTGGCAGAAGCATGGCAGGTTGCAGCAGGACAAAAAGCAGGTGAATGTGTGAATAGAGGACAACCCTGAATAACACTGGAAGGCAAAGGGGTGATGTTCCTCTTTAATGTCCAAATTCAATAATTTCCTTTTAAATCCCTACCGCCCTTAAAACATAATGGTCCCAAAGCAGTACTCACCTTCTTCACACTACAGAGCTGCACTCCATATTCTACGCTTGTCCCAGCCACTACTGGGGGTGTGTTTTTAATTTGCCCTGTGTTTATGAGAACATGTTGTAGAAACCAGCACCCATGCCACTCTGCATCATTTAGGACTTACCCACTACCACAGGAGGAACAAAACCCTAAGACTGAATAGGCTCCAAAAAATATGTAAAGAACAATTACAAAAATTAAATGCAGGTGAGGGTTAAGTTCTTGGAAATCTGCCCGGTTTCCAGTTGTGCTTTATTAAGTACTACTGTACATCTATTGTAAAAGTGGTTGTAAACCCTAAACATGGGTTTGTTTTGTTTTTTAAATAACAAACATGTTATACTTACCTCCACTGTGCAACTTGTTTTGCACAGAGTGGCCCCGATCCACGTCTTCTGGGGTCCCTCTGCGGCTGTCTCGGCTCCCCCCGGCTTCATAGTAACCCCCCTGGGAAGCGCTCTCACAAGGGGGTTACCTTGTGGGCGCTCTCCCGAGTCCTGTAGCCGACTACAGGACTCAGCCCGCCCCCCAGCCCTCGCGTCATTGGAGTTGATTGACAGCAACGCGAGCCATAGGATGCATTAAGGTGAAAAAAACAAGAAGGTTTACAACCCCTTTAATGCATTCCCTGCATTAAGGTAAAAAATGTTTCAGGATGTGAATAACCCCCCCACCCATTATTCTTACCTGAGCCCAATATCTATCCAGCACATCTGTAGAGTCTCTCTCTTCTTCTGCCCGCTCTCACAGGCTTTGTTGAGAGCAGTGGGAGCAATTGGCTCCCGCTGCTGTCAATCAAATCATGTGGCTAGGGAGCAGGGGAAAGGCTAATGCCGCGTACACACCATCACTTTATGTGATGAAAAAAAATGACGTTTTTAAAAACGTCACTTTAATTGACTGTGTGTGGGGGAAAACGTTGTTTTATGTCTTGTAAAAAACGACCAAAAAAAATTGAAGCATGCTTCAATTTTATGTGTCGTTTTTCAAAAGTGCACTTTTTACTTCACAGAAATTGACCGTGTGTAGCAAAAAACTTCGTTTTGTAAGACGTTTTTTCATCCACGCATGCCCAGAAGCTACTTCAATGGTAAAACGTGGTGGAACGTAACCTCACTTTGCAAGAACATTGTGAGAAAAACGATGGTGTGTAGGCAACTTCGTCTTTGAAAATTGAAGTTTCAAAAACGTCATTTTTTACTTCACAGAAAGTGTCGTTTTTTTTCATCACATAAAGTGATGGTGTGTATGCGGCATAAGCCTCGCTGTCTGTGTCTATCAATGTAGACAGAGCGGCTTGGAAGTGAGCCCACAGGTGTGCCACAATAGGAAGCGACTTCCTATGGTGCCACACCAAGAAAAGGAGAAGCGTTAGCAGGGATTACTAGAAGAGAAAGATCGAGGCTGATCCTTGGGAAAATCATTGCACAGAGCAAGTCAGTGTATCATGTTTGTTATTTAAAAAAGTAACTTTACAAACACACTTTAAATAGACCACACATTCAAACATACAAGCAAAGTATCTGACTTTTTTCCATCACTTTGGTTAATGACTAGCATGATTCTAGAAATATATATTATCTACTGTATCTACAGTATATGCAATATTTCCATAACATATATGGAAGTCACCCCATTACACACACTTGCCTTGATGTAGTGCAGAATAAAAATAATATAATTACAGCGCTCACAAAAAATATATGTGATAAATAATTGACAAGAAAGTTACATGACAATCAAATGTTAATGTGAAAATAACTAAAACGTCCCATATGTAATGTGCATAAGTGCTTCAATCGTTAAAGTGCAACGGTGCTCCAAACTTTAAGGTGTAACACACACCCCACCTGCGTCCCCACTCACCAAATTAAATGGACCCCTAGCTTTTCAGTCTGTGGTTATTCAGGCTAAACCATTAGCCTGAATTGGCAATCCAAAGAAGGGTCCAATGGAGATCTCCCCCAACGTGATGTTCATAAGTAGATAATGTCCCCAAAAATAAAAAGAAGGGACGAATAGTGAAGTATAGTTGGCAGTATTTATTGCGCAAAAAGTAGGCTAGTACTTAAAGAATGGAGAAATTAAAAAAGCATGTAACAATGCAGCGAAAGAACAAGGAAATGCTGCATCCAGTGTGCGTTCCCCCGAAACCGTAAGTGACCTCAATTGGACTTGTGACCGGGAATTATGTTGAGGCGTTTCCCCCTCCCACAAGGCGTCATCAAGGACCTCCTTTACTTCACTATCAGTCCCTTCTTTTTATTTTTGGGGACATTATGTACTACATCACGTTGGGGGAGATCCCCATTGGACCCATTTGTGGATTGCCAATTCTGGCCAGCGGTTTAGTCTGAATGACCCCTAGACTGAAAAGCTAGGGGTCCATTTCATTTGGTAAATGGGGACACTTCACACCTTGAAGTTTGGAGCCCTGTTGCACTTTAGAAATTGGCACACTTATGCACGTTACATATGGGACGTTTTATTTATTTTCACATTTGTATTTGATTGTCATGTCAATTTTTTTTCACATATATTTTTTTGTGAGCGCTGTAATTATATTATTTTTATTCTAGTCAAGTGAGTAGCACTTCGTGTACAGCAGCTGCAACCATCATTTATATCATTCACTTTCAGCGCAAGTACAGTATATATTCATCTTTTCATTGATGTAGTGCAGGGCAATGCATGACTGCAAAAAAATAAAACTGATACAATTGTTACAAATGTTTCCCAGGACTGCACACCATCAGGTAAATCCTTCTAACATGTTTCACCCATGTAGAGCTTGATAGGCACTACGATCTACAAGGCCTCTACAATGAAGCTCTAAACAAGTGAAAACAAGTTAGAGGGGCTACTCTGATGGGTGGAGAGTGGTCCCATATTTGGGTACCACACTGCAAACACAGCTGTGCCGAGAGCACGTGCCCTGCGTGCTCCTGGCACACAGGGCACGTGTGCTTACTGGCAGAGGCGTATCTAGTGAAAATGGCGCCTATGGCAAGCACTAAAACTGCGCCCCTGTCAAAACATTTGAAACACATCTTTCAGATAACCTTAACAAAAAAAAAACAGCTAACAAAACTTTAAGTCAAGCGCTTTAATTACCCCCTTACTCCAGATTCAGTAGCGTTACATCTTATATCACAGTTCCCCCCTTAGAGTTCCCAGAGAGCCCTCCTTACATCGGAATGCACAGAGTTCCCCTTCACACTGGGAAATCTGATCTAAAGAATGCTGTGGACTCTGGCGTCATCTTTATATACATTGTAAGGGGGGGGGACTCTGACACAAAGGGTATCTCTGCGGACTGGGATGTAGGGGGGCCTCTGATGTGAGGGGGTATCTGGTTATCACAGAGTCCAGAGATCCCACTTACATCAGTGTCCCCCTTTACCCCAAGAGTCTGCAGAGTTCCCCCTTAAAGCAGTGTGCCAGACAATAAGTATTTCTAGACAGGGGTCGGGTCAGCCATGGCAGCCCTGTAATAGCACAGAGCCGTTTACTTTATATGACCAGCCCTCCCTCCACAGTATGTGTGAGCATTTCCCCACCTCCATGGGACTATGGTATAGTAGGCTTTGCTCTTATTTCTCTGCTGCTCCCCAGTCCCCCACACACAGTGTGACTGAGAATGATGACTGCGCTGATATACAAGAGGACACCCTCTCTCCCTGCCTGCTGCAGTGCTGCACAAACCCAGCCACTGCCAGAGTCTGTGCCCCCACTACCCCCTTACCAAAGACCAGGGCTGCTGTTAGATATCATGGGGCCCCCTACAGCCTACATGATGGGGCCCATGACCCCACCCCTGGGCCCATCTCTGGCCCTGACCAAACCTCAAAAAATAATTCAGCTGTCTTCAAGTGATATTTATCATCCCTTGTGATACCTTGGGTAGTGACATATCCTCTTTATGGAGAAATCTGGGGTTTATTAGACCCATTGATCCCTCCTCTGCCCTCCAAAGCTTATTGGCTGCTTTCTTAGCTGGTACCAGCCAGGTAAATGCAGAACCGATACTGGAAGTGATGAAATCTTCATAACGTATGGCCTCAGTCGTCACAAAGGAGAGGGAGAAACTGATGTTCCTCCTCCTCCTTTGTGCGGTGCCAATCCGACCAGATGGAATGGGAGAGCCTTTATTGCCATTAACTACATACAAGCAGGGAGGAGTTGATATTCCAGCAAACCGAATTGGAAAAAATAATCCATCGATTTTACAGCCTCATGGGCCCCTGTGTTTGATCTCATGGGGCCCAAAAAAATATGATTTAGACTACAAATGAGCCATGGCCTGCAGGGAGAGGGGAAAGCATGAAAAATGTGCCTGCATCTTAATCAAGAGGATCAGTTTTGGCATAAGGCACTGGCAGTACAGCCGTCCCTCCTGCTGGACAGGTGGCTCTGCTTCTGCACTGATAGGACCTCGAGTCAGAAGGCCTGTGAGGAGACACCTCCTGACTGAGTCCACAGTCCAGGTGTCCTGTCGAGAAATACACCGGCCCGATGTCACCGCTATAGTCCTGGCTATAGCATTCCTGACAGCAGGCGGAGGAGTGATATTCAGCTGTCAGGGCTGCTGTAGCTGGAACTATAAAGGTAGCATTGGGAAATGCAGCTGCCTGCTTACTCCATGACCAGTGACTGCACTCACAGGAGTAAGAAATGAGAAATAGTCCCACTTGCAGCTCTGCCATTGTCCATTAGAAAGGTGCTGAAAAAGAGATCCAGCTTATGCTCGGGAGCCTAGAGGGAAGAAGAGACCATCAGACCCTGGTAAGTGTCTTGCTGCCCAGCCACTCACCAGCGCCCCCTTCATATGGCGCCCATGGCACTTGCCATGGCTGCCGTACCCTAGATACGCCCCTGCTTACTGGCAGTTAATGGAAAGCTCCCAATTACTGCTTGTGACGGAAGTCACAAGATCATAAACCCCGCCCCATCTCCTAGCATCTGAAACCCCTTAAAGGGCTGGGAGGCACCGGAACAAAGGGGTTAAAAATGATAATTTTGATCAAGTTTTAACTGCAGTAGAAGAAAGGCAAAGCATAGCACAATCAAGCAAACAGGTGCGCAAGTGATACATTTAAATGTATTTAAAAAAAGCTTCATAAGGTTTCCTTGGCAGGGCCGGCGCTAGGCATAGGCAAGTCAGGCGGCTGCCTAGAGCGCCAGGGTAGGGGGAGCGGCAAAATCCGGATCCCCCAGCCACTGGGGGATTCGGATCATTAAAATATCTCCTGGACCGAAATTTTGAAAAAAACTTCCCTTTGGCGCCAGGCTGGGGGGGGGGGGGGGTGGTGTGCGCCTCTGAAGACATCACCTTCACAGCGATATTCCCAGCCTGCAGCGCCGTAGATGAGGGGAGAGAGCTGGGACAGCAGCTGAGATGGAAGCCCTGCATGTGTTGTCTGTGTACAGTCCAGCAACCACCCAGCCCTCCGCTCTGATGTGTATCCCCTCCCTCTCTGCCCTGATGTCCAGATGTCATGTGTCCAGCAACCCCTCTGATCCCCCCCCCCCCAAAGGCGCGCTCCGATGTGTGTCCACTGTCCAGCAATCCTTCTGAGATGTGTTCAGGCAGCAGATCAGCATGCCCCCCTCCCCCTCTCCGTTCTCCGTCTGACACTCTGACCTGTGTCCAGCACCGAGGCCGCTCTCCCTCTGCTGTAGTGTCTTGTGTCCTCCATGTCCAGCAGCTCTCTGTCCCCTCCAGGCCATGTCACTAGCACTGAGTAGTGCATGCATCGTGGGATATAGCGTGGCTGGCGGCAGCTCTCTGGGCTTGGGGACAGGTGCACTGATAGATGCAGCAGTTCACGTTGTCAGAAGTTTTCTGAGCTGGTGTGGTGAGTAAAAACGTGCTTTCTCTCTGAGTTAATGATATTGTATTAGGCAATTACATGGAATTTTAAAATGAATGTGTGTATCAGTGTATGTATATTGACTGATCTGCATGTGATCTGTATATTGACTGTTCTCTCCCCCCCCCCCTTCCCCAGGGTGCATTAATTAGCAGTGGTGAAGCAGCATTGATGGGCACATGTGAGATGGCATTTGATGGGCACATGTGAGACTGCATTGATGGGCGATGGGTGAGGCTGTATTTAATGGGCACAGGTAAGATAGCATTTGATGGGCACAGGTGAGGCTACATTGATTGGCATTGGTGAAGCGGCATTGATGAGCACTGGTGAAGCAGCATTGATGGGCACAGGTGAGGCTATATTTGATGTGCACAGGTGAGATGGCATTTGATGGGCACAGGTGAGGCTGCATGGATTGGCACTGGTGAAGCAGCATTAATGGGCGCTGAGTGAGGCTGTATTTAATGGACACATATGAGGCTGCATTGATTGTCATTGGTGAAGCAGCATTGATGGGCACACGTGAGGCTGTATTTGATGGGCACACGTGAGGCTGTATTTGATGGGCACACGTGAGGCTGTATTTGATGGGCACTGGCGAGGCTGTATTTGATGGGCACTGGTTGAGGCTGTATATAATGGGCACAGGTGAGATAGCCTCAATTCAGCCTCATATGTACCCATCAAATGCTATCTCACCTGTGCCCATTATATACAGCCTCACCCAGCGCCCATCAATGTTGCCTCACCAGTGCCCATCAAATACAGCCTCACGTGTGCCCATCAGAAACAGCCTCATGTGTGCCCATCAAATACAGCCTCACTTGTGCCCATCCACGCTGCTTCACCAGTGCCCATCAATGCTGCTACACCAATGCCAATCAATGCAGCCTCATATGTACCCATCAAATGCTGTATTTGATGGGCACTGGTGAAGCGACATTGATGGGCGCTGGGTGAGGCTGTATATAATGGGCACAGTTGAGAACAGGTCCGATGCTACCACTAGGCAGCCTAGGGCACCCGGCCACTGGTGTTCCTACTCTCTTCCCTTTGCAGAAAGCAACTAAGTCTCAGCATCATCAGGCAGCCGCCGCTCCGTTCACAGATAGTGTCAGAGGCGCAGCGCCTGGCAGAGAGCTGTGTCTGTGTCCTGACTCCAGAATTAATGGAAGCAAGAAAACATTCATTGATGGGCTCTGGTGAGGCTGCATTTGATGGGCGCTTCATTAGAAAGGTGGGGTATACATGGGCAGGTCAAAGGGTGTGGGGTTAGGGGTGGAGCCAAGGGGGCGGCAAAATTAGGTTTCGCCTAGGGTGTCAAAAATCCTTGCACCAGCCCTGTTCCTTGGTACAGGACACAAGCTTTTCAGATGTGGTGGAGAGAGATTTGATGAAAAAGCCATATGCCATTTGACTTTTACCTACAAAGCCATAAACAAAATCTGAAGTTTTAAAATAACAATGGTAAATACTAAGGGGCAGATCCACGTACATCGGCGCATTTTTCCGCCGGGCGTAGCGTATCTAAGATACACTACGCCGCCGTAACTTACTTTTTTTCCGAATCCTCAAAGAATGCGTGCCGTAAGTTACGGCGGCGTAGTGTATCTTTGGCGGCGTAAGGGCGCGCAATTCAAATCGATGTGATGGGGGCGTGTTTTATGTAAATACGTCGTGACCTGACGTAAACAACGTTTATTTTAACGGCGCATGGGCCGTCCGTGGGGATATCCCAGTGCGCATGCTCGAAATTAAGCCGGAACAAGCCGATGCTTACGACGGTGACGTCATTCTACGCAAATCCCTATTCGCGAACGACTTACGCAAACGACGTAAAAAAATTCTAATTTCGACGCGGGAACGACGGCCATACTTAACATTGAGTACGCCACCATATAGCAGCTATAACTATATGCCGGAAAAAGCCGAACGCAAACAACGTAAAAAATGCGCCGGCCGGACGTACATACGTAGGTACGTACGTAGGTACGTATGTGGATCGCCGTATGTAGCTAATTTGCATACTCGATGCGGAATTCGACGGAAACGCCACCTAGCGGCCAGCGTAAATATACACCTAAGATCCGACGGCGTACTAAGACAAATTTCTTTGTGGACCTGGCCCTAAATGTATTACAGTGTTGGACAGTGTTGCCAACCTACCAAATTGAAATTTACAGGCACGACACCCGAAATTTACTGGCACAGCTACGTTTTTACTGGCATTTCACAAAAGTTACTAAATTACATTTTTAGGTGCAAATTTCAGTATTTAGGCTGCAAACAAGTACGCTGGGCAAATAGCAATGTGATTTAAGGTAGATATTAAGGTAAAAAAGCATATTTTTGTTATTTTTGATATAATAAGGGCAAATTATTTAGTCACATCACCCCCTGCCTCCATCCCCCTCTGCCACCAACACCCCCTGCCTTCACCCCCATCTGCGGTGCCACAATCTCCCCCTGCTTCCAATCTCCCTCTGCCTCCAATCTCCCCCTGCCTCCAATCTCCCCCTGCCTCCATTGTCCCCTGCCTCCATCCCCTCTGCGGTGCCACCAACAACCCCTGTCTCCATCCCCCACCCTCTGTGGTGCCACCAACACCCCCTGCCTCCAATCACCCCTTGCCTCCAATCTCCCCCTGCCTCCAAACTCCCCCTGCCTCCAATCTCCCCCTGCCTCCAATCTCCTCCTACCTCCATCCGCCTCTGCGGTGCCATCGCAGCCACCATCACCCCCTGCCTCCAATCACCCCCTGCCTCCAATCTCCATGCGCAGTTCCAAGCCGAATCGATCTTGGCTACTTTTACTGGCACATTACCACAACCACAGACATTTACGAACGGGGGAAAAAGTGCCCGTTTTTACGAACTATCCGTAAAAATACGGACGGTTGGCAACACTGGTGTTGGAGCGCAGAACTTGTCTGGGCTTAGGATTACAAAATCTGGCATTCTTTGCAGAGAAATTTCGTCTGATACCAAAAGCTCTGATATTTTTTTTTAAACACTTTTTATTGTACAAGTTTGCCTTGACAAGACACAAACATACCATTTACAATAACAATACAGACTAAATTGAGTCCTCAACCTAAGGACCCTCACAGTACAAGCTAAAAAATAACAAACAAAATGTTACAAAGAAATAAAACTAGAGAAATTCCTGTCGCTTACTCCATACCTTCACAGACAAAATGCAGATACAATATTAATAGCCTACCATATAAACCACTCATGTGACTATTATAAGTATATCCTTGATCACATATCCTTCATTGACATTAAGAATTAAAACAGAATTACACCATACATCCCAATTTCTGGAGCTCAGTCAGAGAGACCATTGGGTTCTTGGTCACCTGTCTTACTAAGGCCCTTCTCCTCCAGTTACTCAGTTTGGCTGGGCGACCAGCTCTTGGAAGAGTCCTGGTTGTGCCAAACTTCTTCCATTTGAGAATAATGGAGGCCACTCTGCTCCTGGGAACCTTCAGTGCAGCAGAATTCATTGCCTTCCCCAGATCTGTGCTTTGCAATGATCCTGTCACTGAGCTCTGCAGGGAGTTTGACCTCATGGATTTTGCTCTGATACAGTATGCATTTTTTTTATATGAGGCCTTTTATAGAGAGGTGTGAGTGCCTTTCCAAATCATGTCCAATCAATTTAATTTACCACAGGTGGACTCCAGTCAAGATGTAGAAACATCTCAGTAATGATCAAGAAAGCCATCTGAGCTAAATTTCAAGTGTTGTTGCAAAGGGTCTGAATACTTATGCCAATGTGAGATTTCAGTTTTTCCTTTTTCATACATTTGCAAACTTTTCTAAAATTCTGTTTTCCATTCATCTTTATGGGGTACTGAGTGTAAATTAATGAACAAAAAAAATATGGAATTTAAACAACTGTAATTTCAGGCTGCAATATAGAACTGAAAAAAGTGAAGGAGGTCTATATTTTATGAATGCACTGTATGTACAGTATATGTCTGGTATAACATTTTAGGAGATCCAGCCCAAAAATTTGCATTTCTCTGAAGCCTCGTACACATTACCGAGTTTCTCGGCAAAAACCAGCAAAAAAACTTGCTACTTTTTTTTTTTTTTGCCGAAGAAACCGGTCATGTGTACACTTTTCGACGAGGAAACTGTCGAGGATCTCGTCGAGCCAAAAAGAAAGCATGTCTTCTTTTTCCTCGACGGCAATGGAGAAATTTGGGTCGCCGAGATCCTCGACAGCCTAACAAGGAACTCGACGAGCAAAACGATGTGTTTCGCCCGTCGAGTTTCTCGGTCGTGTGTACGAAGTACGAAGACTTAATTCCTTAAAATAAGAACTGCTCCAACACATAAAACCACAAGGATAAAAGAAGTTGTGGTGACAGTATGCCCCCCTGACATTTTTTAACTGCACCCCCATATCAGACTGCCTAGATCCGGCCCTGCAGGGCACTCCAGTCTGGGATAAACTCCCACAGTTATGTTGTATATTAATAGATGTTGAATTTTCTAGCATAAAGCCTGTTTGATCACTATGAATTATAGAAAAAAAACAAATATGTTAAGCCTCTTAGCAAAGATTTTTGCTAGAATTTTGTAATCTATATTTAATAATAAGTTTGGCCTGTAAGAGGCACAATCATACAAATCGTTATCTGGCTTTGGAATGAGCATTACTGTAGCCTCATACATAGAAGTCAGCATATCTCAATAAAGAAAGGCCTCTGCATATACCTTAGTTAAAGCTGGCACCACAATATCTATATATCGAACAGACACTTCCAAAGAAATACCATCTGGCCCAGGAGATTTACCGAGTGCTAGAAAGGAAAATAACTTGTCGCACCTCCTCCGTGATTTCTTTATCTATTAACATAGCTTGTTCCATAGAAAGTTTAGGGAATTCTAAATAATCAAAATAACCTTCTGTATCAACAGCTGTATATCTCAAGGAGAAAGTGTAAATAAAGACATAGTCGGCATAAAAGCGATTAACTATCATACCTCTCTCATGTCACACTTTTGATATCGCCAAGGTTGGCGCCTGCTGTTTAGTTAAATTTGCAATTTGCTAAATTGGTTACCTTGCTCAAAATATTTGACATTAACTAATAACTGATTCCGATACATACGGAATATACTTTCCTTGCATACTTGATTATTATTTGAGGGGTTAGATATAAAATCCACCTCAGTTTGGGCACATGCTCTAGCTAAATCATCTTCCTTCTGTCTAGTAGTAAGTTTGTAAACCTTATTTCCAATCCCCCACCGAAAATATGCCTTAAAAGTATCCCAGAAAATCCTGTTCATTTGAGATTCTCCATGCACCTCAAGAAAAACCATCAACTGATCTAAGTAAATGATCACTGGATCCAATCTGTGACAGCCAATAAAGATGTATCCTCCAAACTGGACAACGTCTATTAGGACATATAGTCAATTTAAACAAAAAAGGAGAGTTATCAGACACTCCTTGAGGTAAGTAAGTAATAGAATAAATCATCAGTAATATTTTATAATTTCCTAATGCCAAGTCTATACGAGAGAGATAACCTCTACTGCCGCGTACACACGATCGGTTCGTCTGATGAAAGCGGTCTGATGGACCGTTTTCATCAGACGAACCGATCGTGTGTGGGCCCCATCGTTTTTTTATCCATCGGTGAAAAAAATAGGAACTTGTTTTAAAATTATCTGATGGTTAAAAAAACTATAGAAAAAAACTATCGTCTGTGGGCACGTCCATCGGTTAAAAATCGACGCATGCTCAGAATCAAGTCGACGCATGCTCGGAAGCATTGAACTTCATTTTTCTCAGCACGTCATTGTGTTTTACTTCACCGCGTTCTGACACGATCGGTATTTTAACTGATGGTGTGTAGGCAAGACTGATGAAAGTCAGCTTCATCGGATATCTGATGAAAAAATCCATCAGACCGCTTTCATCGGATGAACCGATCGTGTGTACAGGGTATACCTGTTACTGACCGGGAGTCTAGTGTGAGGGTTCCTTGCTCTTGATAAATCTGATCAAGTTTTCTTAAGGTTTCAGACCCACATATACCTAATTAAGAGAATCTCGCATATCTGTCCAAAATCAGATCTAGCAACAAATTAAAATCACCCATGTAACATAAGCTTCAGGATATTTTCAACACGTATAGTAGAGAACCGTTTCAGTGAAAACGTAGGTTTTGGGCTTTTTCTTCGCCGTATAAGACTACCCCCCTTTCCGAGGCAACACCATTTAAAAAAACATCAAAAAAAGACAAGCAATCATCTGCAACCACAAGTCATTCTAATTACCCTAGTCAGATAGAAGTTTGGATTTAGAGCGATACAATTTATTGACTTAATAAATAGATAATAGTGAAAGCTTTTAAAGCATGCTTCAGGCAAAAGAAGAGGCCAGCACACATTGAAAGTTTGTACTACATTCTATTTAGTGAGCCAATAAATGGTATTATCCTAAACCAGGGGTTTCAAACTGGTGGCCCTCCAGCTGTTGCAGAATTACAAGTGCCATTATGGCTCTGAAAACAGAAGAGTTTTAATGAAGTATCACCTTAATAAATAAACTGGGTAGGAAGAATTTTAGTAATTAGTGAAAAGAATATATCATAATCTTTTTGACTACCCAGGTACCTAAATTGTAGTTAATTAGATAAAGTTGGGTGTGCATATGAAACAAATTTGGAGAGACAGGTGGGGCACGTAGCCCAGACAGGATTCTTCAAGGAGGAACAAAAACATTTTTTTAGCAAAAAATATAAATTATTTTATTATGAACAATTGCACCATATAGAAAATGTTTAAAACAAATAACTCCACTACATAGTAATGAAGAATGATAACGTTATCATATTACACGGATAGCAGCACTGAGCACCCACCACACATTCATTCAGACCCAAACCGACAGATAGCAGCCATATGGCAATTGATTCCTAACAAAAACAATGAAAAATCCACTATTAGTTTTGAATATGTTGGAGCTCAGAAAATGGACAGTTGATCAACACTTGTAATAATCGGGTCATTGTGCTTGAGCGCACTCTCAGCATACAACCTCCTGTCACCGTGGATGCATATGTGTGGTGGTTGGGTCACTTTTCTTGCGTTACGCTGTCATCAAGAGTCTAAAGCGGAACTAAACCCACCAATGTAACTGTTTTTCAAAACAGATATATTCAAGGCATAACTGTTACAGTTACTAGTGTGCTTATGTCAGCACTCAGTTGAACTGTCAAGTCATCCGATGGCTGGTATAATATCTGATCACACGTGCCAGACCATGGCAACTGCAGGTCAAACAGATTCTAAGATGACAGCTTCCTTGGTGTTAAAGCATGGGAAGGTTTAGTTCCCCTTTAACCCTATTAGATAGTAAATATACAGTTTGGATAAACCAAACATGTCTTGTGTGTCCTAAATCCAGATGGTAAGCACATAAAATACCACACAATTATCTTACAGACCTCTTTCATATAACAGAATGGTGATTTTGTCTGGCAGCTCAAGGAATAGCATGTTTTGTCGTTGATTCAGTTAATTTTATATACAATTAATTCCTTATTTCCTATCTATTATGTATAATACATTATTTCAAATTATAACCTTATGTTTTGACTTAAAATATAAATACATAAATGAAAACACGCTGCAGCAGCTTTGGTAGTTAGCCTATAATCAGTCAATTATGAGACTGCGATGAAGGGAATTAGAGCACAAAATCAATACTATAGTGCTCTTACATGACCTGAACCAGAAATCCCTGAAGGCATCAGTCAAAATCCCTCAGTTTTTTACAATCTTAATGCATTGTTGCATAGTATTTTCACAGATCTAGCAACCAAGAAAAGTGATATATTAGCTTAAAATCTATGGAAAAACAGCTGGTTATACACATGCATACACTGTCCTGTCCCATATTTATGACACAACTTATACTTGTGTGGCGCATGCTGATCAAATTACATTTCAGTGTATGTATAGCCAACATCTTTGGAAAGAGTGTAATAGGGTTAGAACTGCTTTAATTTTTTATTTAGTTTTTTGCCCAGCTAAAATTTGTCAGAAGGCAGAAAGTGATAGTAAATCGAAATATACAGCTGTGTTCATAAGTTTACATACCCTGGCAGAATTTATGATTTCTTTCCCATTTTTCAGAGAATATGAATGATACCACAAACACTTTTCTTTCACTCATGGTTAGTGTTTGGCTGAAGCCATTTATTATCCATTAACTGTGTTTACTCTTTTTAAATTATAATGGCAACAGAAACTACCCAAATGACCCTCATCAAAAGTTTACATAGTCCAGTTCTAAATACCGGATATTTTCCCCCTTAACATTAATGACAGCTTGGAGTCTTTTGTGGTATTTGTGGATGAGGCTCTTTATCTTTTCAGATGGTTAAGCTGCCCATTCCTCTTGGCAAAAAGCCTTCTGTTCCTGTAAATTCTCGGGGTGTCTTGCATGAACTGCACGTTTGAGATCTCCCCAGAGTGGCTCAATGATATTGAGATCAGGAGACTGAGATGGCCACTCCAGAACCTTCACTTTATTTTGCTGTAGCCAATGACAGGTCGACTTGGCCTTGTGTTTTAGACCATTGTCATGTTGAAACGTCCAAGTACATCCCATGCGCAGCTTCCTGGTTGATGAATGCAAATGTTCCTCCAGTATTTTTTGTTAACATTCTGCATTCATCTTGCCATACATTTTGACCAAATTTCTTGTGCCTTTGTAGCTCACACATCCCCAAAACATCAGCTATTCGGTGGGGAGTCAGTCTGAGGAGCGCCATTGAGAGGCTGGCGGTCCAAAAGGGCCTGGACAAACCACAGGGGATCGAGGTAGCCAGACACTGAAGGATTGATCACCTGTCGGTCGGTACCTGGGCGACAAGTTGAAGGAGATCCAGACGTAACTCATTTAAGGAGGCATATCTCCAAGGATTCAACCTAGAGGGGACCTGTGGCAGAGGTATCTTTCTGAGGCTCATTGAGAGGGGTCTGTGGCAGATACTTTCTCCCAAGTTCAAGTTCACCAAGGAGGGTCTGTGGCAGAGACTTTATCCTACAATTGTCCGAGTGATACTCCGGCTGCCAGGTCAGTGAGAGAGGCCTGTCCGGGTACACTAAACCCATTCCGGCAGGAGTGGTGAAGAGAAGTGTTACGTTTGGGAGCAGGGCTGTTTCCTATCATTACGCCTGAATATGATATTCTCCTATCTTCTTCAGCTTTATTTTCCTCACCACAATTTTACTGTTTTTACCTGGCTGGGTAATAAAGAGCACAGCAAGAGCACCTGTCTGGACATTCCTTTACTTCTACTACATGCAATACGCATCATTCACCCCTAGGAATTTCGGAGGAGCCACGAGGTGACACGCCGCCCAAAAATCCAGCAGCTCCACTGGGGGTATTACTACATACACTACCTGCAAAAACTGTCCTGTTTGCTGATAGAGAAAGAGGTTTTGAAATGACAGGAAGCTAGTGCATTGTAATATTATATATGCTAGTATAAGATATATAGAATAGAATAGAGATTAAAATGTCCAATGCTTCCACCCTGCTTTGTCTTCCGCTTCAAACTTACCATTGTGAACTCTAGATCAATTAAAACTGAATGGTGTAGAAAAAATGAATAAAGAACCGACCAGGTTTTTAAAAAGTCTTTGGTGTGGCTATGGGAGTCTAGGCTCTGCCAAGCTTTTAAGGGGAGTTCTGGGGGTAGCCTGTCGCGAGTCTAGTTGTGGAAAACCAGGAGAAAGGGACTCTTTTTTTTTTATAGATTGGAATGTGGTTCTTGGGAACAGGAGAGCAGAGCTGACAAATAAGTGTGCTGACACGGTGATGCACCAGGAAAAGAAAATTATGTTAAAGTAAACCCTCCTAACGTTTTCAGCCAAAGAAGGCCTCTGAAAACTGTCTCTGTTTGATCTTCAACTGCCATGGTGCTGCACATGTGATCAGTTATGAAACCAGCCATTGGATAGTTTGATAGTTTGTTGAGAGCACAACCAATGTGACAGTTACATTCCCGGCATGTGACGGAAATGTAACAGTTTTTTTTAAACTGTTAAAATCTATGGGTTTACTTCCGCATAAAGTGGAACTTTAGTCAAAGAATTAAGTCCTACTAGATAACTTCAGGTTGATTCTTTTACAGGTATAGTTATGTAAAACATTCTTTTTTAAATGCCCCATACCAGGTATAACGGTCACCACCGTTTACGATATTCCATTCCATCGCCCCACGACAGCTTATCCGACAGTCCGACAGACATCAGACACGATCCATTCCTTTTCCCAGAATAACGAGACCGACAAGCTCTGTTACTGGTTTCAAAATGTATGAACACTTTTAATGGTTCCTTAGCTTTCTTATGTACAGTACAAACATGTTACAGTAATCAAAGGAACAAAGACACACTCCACCCACACATCACACAATGGGGCTTCAATCACATTATTTTAGATAATGACATTCAGGTTAGTTAATTACTACTCATTACCCAGACGGTCTGTCTCTGCGACAAGTTCCCCTCACCTGTTACACAAAACACATTCCTTTACTAAACATAATTGACATGCTAATTCCCTACCCCTGAAAGGAGACATCTGACCTTTCAGACTTAATTAGTACAATGGACACAGAATGTAATCACAGCAAGATACTTTAACATCCCATAATAGCCAGCCAGGCTGACTCTCAGTTTCAATCCACATCACCACAGTAGCAGACTTAGTTAGCATCTCAATAGTCTATTGACCTGTTCATAAGGAACAACTTGTAATATGTCCAGATATCCTGCAATACATTTCTAAGTCACCCTATGCCCAAAAGGGGGACAGGATGACCCTAGACCCAAGAGTCATTAGTGATGCTGTCACAGGAGTACCCCACATCCTTCAAAGGTCTCTGGGTGTCACGGGTCATTCCGTTACACCAGGGATATGCAATTAGCGGACCTCCAGCTGTTGCAGAACTTCAAGGCCCATGAGACATAGCAAGACTCTGAAAGCCACAAACATGACAGCCAGAGGCATGATGGAACTTGAAGTTTTGCAACAGCTGAAGCTCTGCTAATTGCATATCCCTGCTCTATACTGTTTAAAGAGGTTGTAAAGGTAAAAAAAATCCCTAAATAGCTTTCTTTACCTTAGTGCAGTCCTCCTTCACTTACGTCATCCTTCGATTTTGTTTTTAAATGTCCTTATTTCTTCTGAGAAATCCTCACTTTCTGTTCTTCTGTCTGTAACTCCACACAGTAATGCAACACTTTCTCCCTGGTGTGAAGAAAGCCTCTTGAGGGGGGAGGGGGCGAGCAGGAGTGTCAGGACGCCCACTAACACACTGCTCTTTTCTCTATATGCTAAGTAGATAGCGTCCTGACCCTGATTTTATTAAACGTTATTATACTATGGCGATCTCCTCTTTTGGCTTATTTCATGTGAGGCTGGATGCTGGATCTGCTGTTATCGACCTAAAAGGATTCTGATGATATATGAACCCATGTTTATTGCGATCTCCTTTTGACTAAGGAGATCAACATTTTGTGGTAAGGTGCCATCCATGAGCACTTGTTTGCGGTGATTTATTTCTATTCCTTGGTGGAGGAGGAAGTCTACACAAGATTTATGGACTTATCCTGCAATATTCTTTTCACTATTATTTGGACTGTTTATGCACAATAATTTGTTTGATCTCCTTTATTAGGAGTCTTATTCATTTGTTGGACACTTATTTATTATTGTATATATATTCACCTCTATCCCACTATTACTTATTCTATAATTTTAGATATTTGAGATTCACTGTATTTCATAACATATTTATTTATTTGTTTATTTAATTAGCGCATCTTTTTTCCTTCACACATTCTCAAAAACTGGGGTTGCTCCTCAGTATTTTTTAGATTGCAGCTTTTTTATATTTTTATATTTATTAATTTAGATATTGGCGCGAAAATGTACCCCCCAAAGTTCCTTTTTAACCTCTTGACGACCGAGCAGTAACCTATAGCAAGTAGACAGGAATAACCCCAGCCAGCTCATATGTTGTAGTTCTAAACTCAAAGTGAAGTTCCACCCAAAAATTGAACTTCCGCTTTTCGGAATCTCTCCCCCCCCCCCTCGGGTGTCACATTTGGCACCTTTCAGGGGGGAGGGGGGTGCAGATACCTGTCTAAGATAGGTATTTGCACCCACTTCCGGGAATACTCTCGTGCGGCAGCCCCGCCCCTACCCACGCCCCCCCACCCCCGCTGTCTTCTGGGAAACACACTGTTCGCAGGAGAGAGCAGGGACCAGTGACGGGGCGCGCCTCGCTACTCGCGCATGCGCAGTAGGGAACCAGGCAATGAAGCTTCCCTTCCCGATTCCCTCACTGAGAATAGCGGCGGGTGCAGCCGAGGGACGAGAGATTTTTTGGCTTTTTAAAAAAAAAATCAGCTGAACCTCCACTTTAAAAGAGTTAAAATTTGATTGGTTGCTGTGGGTTATGTAAAACAAGAATGAAGAGAGCCTGAGCAGCAAGGTCATTCAGAATGTTTTCTAAATCTTGCTTTACAATAGATTGTCTTGTCTTAGCAATCACTAACATTAAGAAACCTCTCCTCCAAAAATAAATATATAAACATTATGGGTAGATATCACATACTTTCTTGATTTGATTTGATAAGAGCTCTGAAAATTGCTGTGCTCATTGTTATCTCACAAGGTTGTCACTCTTTCTTTTTATCAAGTGTTAACAATGCTTAAACAAAGGAATGTTGCCAGGAAGGATTTCTACCATGTACCCTGTAGAGATGACAGCATTCCAGCAGCACGTTGAAAATGACAGCACAGCGTCTTGCCTCAACATGTCTGTTTAGTGAGAAATGTTAATTCTTTCTATGGAGATGCTCAGTAGGCTGCTGTGACAGCAGAGTTCATTACTTTGAGCTAAATGTCATCGCTAATATGACAGAAAAGTAACCACATTCTTGGATGGTATTAATATTTATTTAAAGCGTATTTTTTTTTAAGCCACGTTTGAGAACAACCCACTGTATGTTTTTTTTATGTGTTCCTATTCACACAGCATGCCTATTTTTTAAAAATACTCTAATGCCGCGTACACACGGTCGTTTTTTGTCTTGTAAAAAAACATAGTTTTTTTTCTCATGAAAAAAAACGAAGTTTTTCAAACTTCATTTTAAAAAACGACATTGCCTACACACCATCGTTTTTTCAAAATGCTCTAGCAAAGCTCGGTTACGTTCTGCACGTACGACGGCACTCTGTTCCATTCAAGCTCGTGTCATAACTTGCTTTTGAGCATGCGCGGGTTTAAAAACGTTTTACCCACACACTATCATTTTAAATGACACAAAAAATGACATTTTGAAAAACGACATAAAAAACTGAAGCATGTTCGAAGTTTTTTTTTGACGTTTTTCAGAAGACATAAAACAACGTTTTCCCCACACGGTCATTTTAAATGACGTTTTTAAAAATGACGTTTTTTTTCATCATTTCATGACCGACTGCAGGGTGTTTTGAACAATGTTAAAGTAAGCCTGTGTCCCCATTTAAATAGAATGTAAGAAGCCCATCCTCTACACCTTTAGCCACTTGTTAGGACAGACAGTGCTCAAATCCAGTTACAATTCATAATGAAGATCTGCCTGCATAGTACAGATAGGGTTAATTATGGCAAATAAACAAAATGTTCTGCCCCACTTTCATGCATTGTTTTTTAATTTGTATTAAACTGCTTTGGGTTGTTTTTTTCTGTAGTAAGTTGACATCTAGTGGCAGTTTCTGCCGACTAAAACATGTTTACAATGGGATTTTGGTATCTTCCTCTGTCTTCCCCGTCTGCTTAATGCTAGTTAGTTTACTCCTAGCTAGACCCACCCCACTTCTTCCATGTCCTCTCAGTCAGTTTTAGTTTTTTTGCAGAGACAGGGCTAATGCCGCGTACACACGGTCGTTTTTTGTGATAAAAAAAACGACATTTTTAAAAACATCATTTAAAATGACCGTGTGTGGGGAAAACATTGTTTTATGTCTTCTGAAAAACGTAAAAAAAAAATTCGAGCATGCTTCAATTTTTTATGTCGTTTTTCAAAACGTTGTTTTTTGTGTCATAAAAAATGACCGTGTGTAGGCTAAAACGACGTTTAAAACGACGTGTTTAAACCCGTGCATGCTCAGAAGCAAGTTATGACGCGAGCTTGAATGGAACAGAGTGCCGCCGTACGTGCTGAATGTAACCGCGCTTTGCTAGAGCATTTTGAAAAAACTATGGTGTGTAGGCAACGTCGTTTTTTAAAATGAAGTTTGAAAAACGTCGTTTTTTTTCATGAGAAAAAACAAAGTTTTTTTACAAGACAAAAAACGACCGTGTGTACGCAGCATTAGGAAAGTTAATGTCTTCTAAGTTTTTACACTTCAAAAGATTGGAAAAATATCCTCTGTACTTCAAAAGGTTGAAGTAAAATTGTGTTGGATTCAACTTCTGTGTCCTATTAAAGAGTTAAAATGGTTGAAAAAAACCCTTGTATATACCCAGTTAAGTGAATAGCCTCAGATGATACAAGATTAAACAAATCCTCCTACATAGGTTTTACTTTTTTATCTGCAGTCCTCTCTTCCCTACACCCCTTCAAAAGGGCAGAATCATGTTAAAATCCTTTCTCCATCTGTTAGTATTGCAGAGGAGGGGGCGGAGAGCCTGAATTTACAGTGTGTGAGAGCTGATTGAAGGAAATAAATATACCCCCCTTCACACCGTAGAAGAACTGTGTTGTAAATAGACAGCTGTGTGCTAAGCTCTCCCACCCTCCTGGACATACATTTTATCTCATGTGTCGGGAAAACTTCTCAGAAGTGAATCATGCTGATAACAGAGAAACAAAGCTCCAGAGGGAAACGACACTTGGAGCTTTGGAGAGAGATAAGTAAACCCTACATATATATGTGCTTTGCTCAGATTTCCTGACTGAGGTTTACAACCATTTTAAGTATCCTGTGGAAGTCAACAGGTGACCATACTGTCTGGACAGACTGGTTCTAAGGAGATATGTCAATGCATAAAGCATTTGAAACAGAACACAACAAAAACTTCTTAGGATGTTTCCTTGCTTGCAGGCCCAGCATCTAAAAAAAAAAGGAAAAGGGTAAGCAGTATTTTTTTAAGTTATGCTATCTAAATGTAACAAATATAAAGTAGGTGTTTTCATAATTTGGTTGCAAACATGGAAATACACTTTAAAGCTAAGTAGCAAAAAGAACATTTTCTGTAGGCTGATGTAGCAAAAATACATTTTCTTGGAGCCAAAGGCATTACATTTTGGTGTACTGTAGACACTTTAATTTTATTTATTTATTTATTATATAGCATTGTGTCCTGAGTTTGGAGTTTTGACAAGGAACTGTTGAGTGATTGGACAGATTGAAGACTAGAGCCACAGTTTGGAGCAATAATTATATAAATTCAGTTTAGATGTGATACTGAACTCTTGATCCACGAGTAATAATAGTCCCAGCCATATTAAGGGAGTGGTGTCGCCTGGGGTTGTCATATTCATTTTGCTATTCCTGTGCTCTGCTTGACACGTGTAGCAATCCAGTGAAGATGAGTATATCATTTTATTACCCAAAATATTTTATGGTTTATTAACACCAACCACTAGAATTTTCATGGAAAATCTACAACACCTGAATGATTTCTATATGTAGAAAAATGTGTTTAAATTGTTCTTTATGTCCTACTGGCAAATCTATTTAAAAATATAATGAACAAGACCACCTGAAAAAAAATCTAATTGTATACATCAGCAATGCATGTGCCAACTAACTATTCTTTTATTAAATGTCACATTGGGAAGAAAATGGTAGTGACTTTTGAAAACTCTGTGTTTTAATGATAAATATTTAGTCAATCTGAAATTATTTTATTGTATGAATAGTTACATAGTTAGTCAGGTTGAAAAAAGACATCTAGTTAAAAATAAATCATACAATCCCATATGCACAATCCTTACCCCACAGTTGATCCAGAGGAATGTGAAAAACCTCAGCAAACCATGATCCAATTTGCTACAGCAGGGGAAAAAAATTCCTTCCTGATCCCCAGAGAGGCAATCGGATTTTTCCTGGATCAACTTTACCTATAAATGTCAGTACCCAGTATTAAGCACATTAAGGAAAAAATCCAAGCCTTTTTAAAAGCAATCTACTGAACTGGCCAGAACCACCTCTGGAGGGAGTCTATTGCACATTTTCACAGCTTTTACTGTGAAGAAACCTTTCCATATTTGGAGATTAAATATTTTTTCCTCTAGTCGTAAAAAGAGTGCCCCCTTGTCCTCTGTGATGACCTTAAAGTGAATAACTCAACACCAAGTTCACTATATGGACCACTTATGTATTTATACATGTTGATCATATCCCACCTTAATCTCCTCTTCTCAAGAGTGAATAAATTCAATTTATCTAATCTTTCCTCATAGCTGAGCTCTTTCATGCCTCTTATCAGTTTGGTTGCCCTTCTCTGCACTTTCTCCAATTCACCGGTATCCTTTTTGAGAACTGGTGCCCAAAACTGAACTGCATTTTCCAGATGAGGTCTTACTAATGATTTGTACAGGGGAAAACATGATATCTCTCTCTCCGGAGTCCATACCTCTCTTAATACAAGAAAGGACTTTGCTCGCTTTGGAAACCGAAGCTTGGTATTGCATGCTATTATTGAGCTTACCCCCAAGTGCATAACTTTTCATTTATCAACATCAAACTCATTTGCCACTTAGTTGCCCAATTAGACAGTGCATTGAAGTTGGCTTGTAAATTGGAGACATCCTGTATAGACGTTTTTCCACTGCCTAGCTTGGTGTCATCTGCAAAGACAAAAATTATACTTTTAATCCCAGACCCAATATCATTTATAAAGATATTAAAAAGTAAAGTGAAAAATATACTACAGCGCTAATTAAATAATCAATTCCACGTGCACCTAAATAAAAAACCAAATAATATAGCTGCTATCTTGAGTGATACCAAATCCAAACAGTGAAACATATAAAATATAGATGCGCTAATATTAACTTAAAAGGTGATAAAACGTACAAAGAAAACTAATCAGGGAGAACACTCCATAAACTGTGAATTACTAATATGTCCTTAATTAGTGCACAGTGATTAGCAGGATTCCATGCAGGGAAAAAATCACTCTCTTCAATCTGAATGCTAATCCAGCCCTCCACCGCTGTGATCAGATGATACAGGCACTCACAGACAGGGATTGCATGAAAGAAAAGAGGAAAAAACTCTCATTGCGCAATATTCGATGACAGATCAAAAAAATGTAATCAGAGCATTGACATATGCACTCACGAATCCCCGCTTTCAGTAAAGCATGAAAACGCCACTCAGTATGCTGTTTCCTCAGCTCGATCCGATGCACTCGGATTCGATCGCAGGCTCCTCCCTACGCGTTACGTCACAGGCACGCGCTGGATTAGCATTCAGATTGAAGAGAGTGATTTTTTCCCTGCATGGAATCCTGCTAATCACTGTGCACTAATTAAGGACATATTAGTAATTCACAGTTTATGGAGTGTTCTCCCTGATTAGTTTTCTTTGTACGTTTTATCACCTTTTAAGTTAATATTAGCGCATCTATATTTTATATATTAAAAAGTAAAGGTCCCAACACTGAACCTTGGGGGAAAACTGCTGATAACCATAGACAATTCAGAGTAAGGATCATTAACCACTACTCTCTGAATTTGTTTTTTTAGCCCGTTTTCTATCCATTTACAAATTCTCCTAAGAAATATTTCTGCACTTTATCACTTTTGAGCCATTGTGGATTATTTAGGGCTGTGTCAATACCATTCCTCATTATAACAATGAGCTCCCCCATGCTCCTTTGTATACACAGAGATGAAAGTATTTAATACATTTGCCTTCTCTTTGTCCTCAGTCACCCACTCTAGATTATTTTGTAAAGGGCCTACATGCTCAGACCTGACCTTTTTACTATTAATATATTTGAAGGATTTTTGGGAGTTTGTCCTACTATCTTTTGCAATCTGACGTTCGTTTTGAATTTTTGCATCCTTGATTTCCTTTTTACATATTTGGTTATATTCTTTGTAGCATTTAAATGGTGATAGTGTTAATACATTGGAACTAGGTAAAAAAACCTTCTATTGGGAACCCCCCCCCCCTCCCCAGCTTCAAATCCTTACTGAGCCAGATCTCAATTCAGCGCTGTGCCCGAGAGCAGTGGTACTGCTCTCTCTCTCTCTCTCTCTCTCTCTCTCTCTCTCTCTCTCTCCCTCCTCACTGGACTCAGTTAGAGCAGAGGGTGTGCCATAGGCTCCTGCTGCTGTCAATCAAATCCAGTAATGAGGGAGGTGGGGTCACGCTTCACTGTGTGTGTCAATGGACAAACAGAGAATGGCCCAGGATTGAGCCCACACATGTGCCACCATAGCCCAGCCCATAGCACTGGCAGGGGACCCGAGTAGAGAACAATTGGGGCTGCTTAGCGACATTGCCAAGGTAAGGAAGGCTGAAACCCAACCACCACTGAACAAGACACATAAGTTGAAACATCAAGACTGGGTCAAGAAATATCTGAAGAAAGATTTTTCAAAGGTTTTATGGATTGATGAGATGAAAGTGATGCCACGTACACACGATCAGTCAAACCGATGAGAATGGTCTGTTGGACCGTTTTCAGCGGACCAAACCGATCGTGTGTGGGCACCATAGGTTAAAAAAAAGCAATCTTGTTTTAAATTTAACCGATGGATACCTAACCGATAAAAAAAAAAATGATCGTTTGTAGGCACGTCCATCGGTTAAAAATCCAGGCATGCTCAGAATCAAGTCGACGCATGCTTGGAAGCATTGAACTTCGTTTTTTTCAGCACGTTGTTGTGTTTTACGTCACCGTGTTCTGACACGATCGTTTTTTTAATGGTTTGTAGGCACGACTGACCATCAGTCAGCTTCATCGGTTAACCGATGAAAACGGTCCATCAGAGCGTTCTCATCGGTTTGACCGATCGTGTGTACGCGGCATTACTCTTTATGGACCAGATTGATGGACCTGTGGCTGGATCAGTAACAGGCACAGAGCTCCACTTCGACTCAGATGCCAGCAAGGTGGAGGTGGAGTACTGGTATGGGCTGGTATTATTAAAGATGAGCTAGGTGGACCTTTTTGGGTTAAAGATGGACTCAAAATAAACTCCCAAACCTACTGCCAGATTTTAGAATACACTTTCATCAAGCAGTGGTACAGGAAAAAGTCTGCATCTTTCAAAAAGACCATGATATTAATGCAGGACAATGCTCCATCGCATGCATTGAAGTACTCCGTGGGCTAGCCAGTAAAGGCCCTAAAGTGATTGTAAAGTCAGACTTTTTTTGTCTTAATGCATTAAGATAAAAAAACCTTCTGTGTGCATCAGCCTCCCTAATACCCCTACTACTTACCTGAGCCGCATCTCTATCCAGCGATGTGCATGAGTGCCTCCGCTGTCCGGGACAATCAAAGTAAGTTATCCAATCAAGGGGAGAGAAGGGGCAGGGCGGAAATGCGTCTCCGTGTCTGAATGAACACACAAAGTTGCAGCTCGGCTCAGGTGCCCCTAGAGCAAGCTGCTTGCTCTGGGGGCACTTGACAGGAGGGACAGAAGAGGAACCCAAGAAGAGGAGGATCTGGGCTGTTCTTTGTAAAACCATTTAACAAAGCAGGTAAGTATACCAGGTTTGTTATTTTCATACAAAAAAAAAACAAGACTTTACAATCACTTTAAAGATGAAACAATAATGACATGGCCCCCTTCTTCACCTGACGTAAACCCTATTGAGAACTTGTGGGCCCTTCTTAAATGAGATTTACAATGAAGGAAAACAGTGCACCTCTCTGAACAGTGTCTGGGAGGCTGTGGTTGCTGCTGCACAAAAAGTTGATTGTAAACAGATCAAGAAACTGACAGGCTCCTTGAATGGAAGGTATATTGGTCACTGATTTTTTTATTTATTTTTTGAAGTGTCAGAAATGTAAACTTGTACATTTTTAGTTGTTTGCTTATTATTCTCACTTTAACAGATAAAAGAAAAACAAGTGAGATGGGAAAATGTTTGTTTTTCATTTAGTTGCATAATAATTGTGCACACTAATAGTTGCCCAATAATTGTGCACACGTAGATATTCTCCTAAGAAAGCCAAAACATCACTTTTACTTAAATATTCAAGTTTGGGGTTTATTAACATTTTGGATTAACCAAGAGTACTGTAGTTGTTCAATAATGAAATGAATCCTAAAAAATATAACTTGTCTAATAATTGTGTAGAAATAGCAAAAAACAGGAAAAGACCTTAACCACTTAAGGACCGCCTAACGCCGATATACGCCATTAGTAGTTAAAAAAAAATTATTAATAAAAATGCCATAAAACTATCCCCTATTTTGTAAACGCTATAAATTTTGCGTAAACGAATCGTTAAACGCTTATTGCGATTTTTTTTACCATAAATAGGTAGAAGAATACGTATCGGCCTAAACTGAGGGAAAAAAAAAAATTTTAAATCTTTTTTTGGGATATTTATTATAGCAAAAAGTAAAAAATATTACATTTTATTCAAAAATGTCGCTCTATTTTTGTTTATACCGCAGAGGTGATCAAATACCACCAAAAGAAAGCTCTATTTGTGGGGGAAAAAGGACGCCAATTTTATTTGGGAGCCACGTCGCAGTTAAAGCGACGCAGTGCCGAATCGCAAAAAGGGGCCTGGTCCTTTACCTGCATATTGGTCCGGGTCTTAAGTGGTTATCTTACTTGATGACAGAAATTATATTTAGAGGCAGCTGAGTATGTCTTATTGGACAATACCACTGACATCATAATCACTCATCTCTCAAAATGTAGGAAGTTATGCAACTATGTGGAGGGCTATTTGGGGCAATTATAATCCTAAAGCTGGCCATATATGAATCGAAATTCAGCCAGCTCAGTCAATGGATTTACTTTTCACAAATGGACTTGCTAGAATATCTCTGTTCATTCAGTGCATGCAGCCAATGTGCTGCAGCACTGATCAGTGTATTATGACAGCGGGAGATTACAGCTTTCAGAATACAAAGAGCTAAGCATTTTTTTTTTCGTTCAGCCAGCTGGCTAAACAGATTAAAAAAATGAGTAATGTATGACCAACTTAACACATATGAATTATGTACCAATGGCCAGTAATGGTATTCCTACTAGTATTTAGTCTCTAACAAGTGTGGGAAATCAGCTTCAAACCGAGAGCTCGCAGAGGGGTATTCCAGATGTGTTTAAGTGCTTTCTGTCAGTATTTATTTGTCAGCATTGCAGAAACACAACCAAAATGAAGAAGTTTCCTTGCAGGGGTAATAATCAGAGTCCATAATTCCAACAAAAGTCATTTAGACTCCTAGTAGAGGGACCACACTAGATCTGCTCAGACCTGCAGATATTTTCTATCACAGCCCCCATGCATCCTTTTGCCAACAACCACTGATCATCCCGAAGAAAAAAACAAAACATTTGGGGAAACAAGATGTGGCCAGTGCTTAACCCCCTATATACTGCTAGAAACCTTTCGCTGTCACTAGTTTATCTTATGATACACCAAATCCTATGCAGCAGGTACACTACATATACAACTTTTGCATGGACTGACAGGGTCTGTTTGTTACACAAGTAAAATTATATAAATTTGTGAAATCGGCATTAGCACTAAATCTGATGGAATTCATCGCTGGCTAAATGGATGAGGAGGAGAAGAACTTTTTAAGAAGCAGTGTCCCGCAGATTCACTGATCTTCAATGATCATAAGATACTTTAGACAGATATACCCAGTAGGACAAAACATAAGACAAAACATTAGGTGGCTCTTTTTATTTAACACCTAATCAAAAATCGTTATGTCATTTATGCCCTGCCATTACATACAGGTTACCTAGGCTGCATCCAATTATGGGCTCCTACAGGAACAAACAGAGATGACACGCTGCACAATGCTGCACAATGCTTTGTTCCCAGGAGCTGTATAAAATATATTGATAAGAGTACATTAGGGTGAAGACAGATAGAAATATTTGAGAGGCACTCGTAAATCTTTTCTTAGCATGAAAGGGATATGAGCATTTAAGACTTGCAGGCTTTGAACCCTAGCAACAGCATGAGACGACGAAACCTTGTTCTGTACAGAACAACTAGTGTTTTTAGAATATCCACCCAACACACAATCACCAACAAAGAAAGTAGAGAATAACTTCATATCTAATTGTTTTATGACACTGTATGGTACAACAAAGTAAAAATATCACTGCAATGTGTCCTTGATTTTTATCCATAGACTGCTAGTTGTTACCAAAAAGAAAACACAGATACAGTATAATAGATTCTCTTGGCTGATATCGCTTCATTCACTTGAAATAGTTTTTGTTGACAGAAAATAAGGCTAGTACAATACTTGAAAAATAGCCAATATGCAGAAATCTATTTTTAATGATTCTATGTACTGCATTGCGTCAAATCTCACAGTTTCTTTTCACACACTCAATGAACACCATGGCATTCGCTTCTCCATGATGCTGAGCACATGACCAATGAATGCAGAACACAGATTAACTTGTGCTTTGGTGATCTCAAAAAGACCCTGTCATCCGATCATTCATTTCAACAACAATCTTCCCAAAACATTTTGGGGTTGATTTATTAACCATTTGCCGACCAGCCGCTGTCATTATATGGCGGCAGCTCTGGCTCGTTCTTGCGAATCGCCATAGCTATACGACGGTTACGACATTAACAGCTACAGCAGACAAGCATGCCCCTGCAGTGCGGCGGGGGAGCCAATACATGTGGGCGGCAGCTATGATGCCCACCCGCAATTGCTTTACAGAGAACCAGAATGGGAATCTGTTAATGTAAACAAACAGATCCCTGTTCTGTCAGGGGAGTACAGTGTGATCTTCTGTTCCTAGTGATTAGGAACAGCGATCGCTCTGTACTCCCAGTCAGTCCCCTCCCCCCACAGTTAGAAACACCTCCCAGGGAACACATTCAACCCTTTGATCGCACACTAGTGTTAACCCCTTCCCTGTCAGTGACATTTATACAGTAATCACTGCACTGATCGCTGTATAAATGTCAATGGTCCCAGAAAAGTGTCAAAAGTATCCGATCTGTCCACCGCAATGTCACAGTCACGCTAAAAATTGCTGATCACTGCCATTACTAGTAAAAAAAATATATATATAAATGCCATAAATCTATCCCCTATTTTGTAGATGCTATAACTTTTGCGCAACCCAAGCAATATACGCTTATTGCATTTTTTTTGTTACCAAAAATATGTAGAAGAATATATTTTGGCCTAAACTGATGAAGACATTTTTACATTTTGTTTGGATTTTTATTATAGCAAAAAGTAAAACAATATAAATATATTTTTTTTCAAAATTGTCTGTATTTTTTTGTTTATAGAGCAAAAAATAAAAACTGCAGAGGTGATCAAATACCCGCAAAAGAAAGCTCTATTTGTGGGGAAAAAAGGACATCAATTTTGTTTGGGCACAGCATTGCATGACAATGAAATTGTCAGTTAAAGCGACACAGTGCCGTATTGCAAAAAATAGCCTGGTCATTAAGGGGGCAAATCTTCCGGTCCTTAAGTGGTTAAAGAAAAAAACAGAGTCAATATGCAAGAAAAGAGAGGATATGTGGCGCATGATCCAATAGAGCAAACACAATGGGCTGAGGTATATAAGAGTCTAATAAAAAAAAAGTCCAAAGATAATGTCCATGAAAGTCCTGGACTTCCGGTGCGACGGCGGGACACTGCGCTCCACGGTGAAGCGCACGCCGAATCTCCGTGGCCTTTCTGGTGTTCCTATCCCCGGACATCGAATATCATCAGTCTGCTGCTGCCCGCGATTTGGACACTCGCTAGTTGAGACCACCGAATGACTCCAGGCACGCATCTGACCACCGATTATCTGCATCTCTCCATTCCGGTTCTGTGCCTACTATCTACCTCTGTTTGTGAGTAGGCATTGCACATGTATACTTATTTTATTTGTATCCTTCATTAAATTTGGGCTTATTGCACTTAGATTGGCGCATTTTGTCCCTTCTTCTTTAAAGAAAAAAACAGCTCTTCTGTCACCACTCTGACACCTCCATCCCTATATGTAAACAAAAAAGAGAAGGAGAATTGCCCCTTGGGGACTTTGAATCAAGTGAGAGAGAGGGGGTACAAGTTCACACAGTAGAAATTAATAAGTTTATTGATTGACAACAAAGTAGTATAACAAACGGAGACAGCAATGAATGTGCGTCGCGAGGCATAATAGCCAAAGTTAACAACATAAGTACAAACAGTTATTGATACATTTCAATTGCAGTATACCCATGAAACAACAATGATAGTGATGGTAAAATGAAAGGCCAGTCCTTGTGTGCATTAACTGGTTGCCGACCAGCCGCCGTCGTTTTACGGCGGCAGGTCGGCTCCCCTGCGCGAGAGCCCGTAGCTATACGTCAACTCTGGTGCAGGCCAATAGGGGCACGTGCGCGCCGCCGGAGGTATGCGCCCTCCGCTCGCCTCAGACTCCTGTGCGTGTGCCCGGCGGGCGGGATTGCCGCCGGGCACGCGCGATCGCTCGTTACAGAGCGAGGACCGGGAGCTGTGTGTGTAAACACACAGCTCCCGGTCCTTTTAGGGAGAGAAATGCTGATCTTCTGTTCATACAATGTATGAACAGAAGATCAGTCATTTCCCCATGTCAGTCCACCCCCCCCCTACAGTTAGAACACACCCAGGGAACATACTTAACCCCTTCCCCGCCCCCTAGTGTTAACCCCTTCACTGCCATTGGCATTTTTATAGTAATCCAATGCATTTTTATAGCACTGATCGCTATAAAAATGCCAATGGTCCCAAAAATGTGTCAAAAGTGTCCGAAGTGTCCGCCATAATGTCGCAGTACCGCAAAAAAATCGCTGATCGCCGCCGTTGCTAGTAAAAAAAAAATATTAATAAAAATGCCATAAAAATACCCCCTATATTGTAAACACTATGGGCCAAATCCTCAAAAGGGATACGCAGGCGGAACTGCTGTTCAGCCAGCGTATCCCTGTGCCTATCTTTGGAACTGATCCTCAGAAGCAGTTTTCCAAAGATAGGCAGAAGATCTGACATCTGTAAGACACTTACACTGTCAGATCTTAGGATGCAGTACCGCATCCGCCGCTGGGGGCATTTCGCGTTGAAATGCCGCTTTGCGTATGCAAATGAGGACTTACGGAGATCCACAAAGCTTTTCAGCTTTGTTTTTTCTGCATAAGTTTACGTTTGCATACGTAAAATTAGGGATGCTTTTACAAAGTGTAAACTAGTTACACCTTGTAAAAACAGACCTTTTTTTCGATCGCCGCTATTTTTTTTAAATTTTGAATTTTATTTTTCGGCGCGTAACTTTTTTTTTACCTGACGCAACTTTATTGTCCCGTCGCAATCCACAAAGCCCGGCGTAACGTAATTTTGCGCGCAGCCCGTCGGGAAAATTACGTCACGAGCATGCGCAGTACGGCCGGCGCGGGAGCGCGCCTCATTTAAATTGTCATCGCCCCCTGCAGAAGAGGACCGCCTTGCGCCGTAGACATTTAAGTTATCGGGCACTTAGGTAGAAATTTTCCGCCAGTGTAACTTAAATGGTAAAAGTTAAGTTAGGCTACGTTTTTGTGGATTTTCCCCTATAACTTTTGCGCAAACCAATCAATAAACGCTTATTGCAATTTTTTTACGAAAAATATGTAGAAGAATGCGTATCGGCCTAAACTGGGGAAAAAAAATGTTTTATATATATTTTTGGTGGATATTTATTATAGCAAAATGTAAAAAATATTATTATTTTTTTTCAAAATTGTCGCTCTGTTTTTGTTTATAGCGCAAAAACTAAAAACAGCAGAGGTGATCAAATACCACCAAACGAAAGCTCTATTTGTGGGGAAAAACGGACGCCAATTTTGTTTGGGAGCCACGTCGCACGACAGCGCAATTGTCAGTTAAAGCGACGCAGTGCCGAATCGCAAAAAGTGCTCTGGTCTTTGACCAGCAATATGGTCCGGGGGTTAAGTGGTTAAAAAAGGTTCATAAAAGATATATATGATGTTGTATTGACACCATGAATGAGAGTCCAATATAGTAGACACTCAGACTGCTATACATACAAGGCATCATTGTTGCCCTACGCGTTTTGCAAGCTCCGCTCGCTTCCTCAGGGGCCGATGCGTATACGTTGTATTTATAGTAGGGTAAAGAAATAATAATACATATATCCTGCTCGGGAGCTGAGCGGGCAGGCCATGCGAACCCCCCACGCCAGCAGATCTGCCTGCTCAGCATGGGTTCTCTTTGCTAATCCCTGCTGAGCAAGTGGATGACAGGTCTGTGCCAACTCCACCTATGCAGAGCGGACAAAGACACAGCCCATGTTCCTCTATGGGCAGTCGGACGTAAACGTACTGCCTGTCTGTTTTCATCCAACTGTCATGTGATCCACCAGATGAATGGGGAACCCATATCTGTCTATTTTTAGTGGATAGGATCGGTTTGGATGTTGGCGGATATCAACAGACACATGTACATTTACATGCGCCACTCCACAGAGGGCAGTGGAGGGTCCGTCTAAAAAACTGACAGGTGGATCCGATCGGTCCACCCATGTGAAAGGGGCCTTACACTGCCAAATTGCTAAATACTGGAGAAGCCACTATCCATGGGCATGGCATCAGGAGTCGCAATGGCAACCCCACTTATGCTTCTGTGGTGCCTCCCTGCAACACTGAAAAAGAGGGTTGTCATTTACTAGAACTGATTACCTATATTTTCCTCCTGCATCAGCTGCCTAATTAGGCATTTTCGACAGTTTGGCATCTTCATCCAGGGCACTGACTGACTTTGTCCTGGTACAGGGGGGGCGCCAAACTGACTCTTTCACCGGGTGAAAGAATGGCTAGCTTCGCCACTGCTCCCAAGTATGGTGATAACACTTGTGTGAGACTTTTTTACAGCCTCTCCACATATAGAGGACCAAAATCCAAAAAGCACCTGCATCGTTCTAGGGGCATAAATAATACACATCTAATTTCCTGACTACCTATCACATTTTGGAGGCTCTTGAGCACCAAGACAGTGGAAACACCCACAAAAAAACTCATTTTGGAAACAAACATCCCAAGGTATCTCCTCCCATGCTTGCCTCCAGGACTTCTTCCAAGCCTCTCCCATCCTTTGGAATACCCTACCCCAATCTGTCCAACTATCTCCAACTCTATCCACTTTTAGGCAATTCCTGAAAACTTTTCTCTTCAGAGAAGCCTATCCTGCCCACATCTAACAACTGTACTTTTATTTTGTTCATCAGCTCATCCCCACAATTATTACTTTTTGTATCTCTTGACCCTCCCTTCTAGATTGTAAGCTCTAACAAGCAGGGCTCTCTGATTCCTCCTGTATCAAATTATATTGCGATTGTACTGTCCACCCTCACGTTGTAAAGCACTGCTGGTACTATGAAAATCCTATATAATAATAATCTTCTAAGAGCATAGACATGCATAGAATTACACCCAAAAACACATTCTGCTACTCCTCCTGAGTCTGGCAATACTACATGTGTGAGACTTTTTCACAGCCTAACCACTTAAAGAGGCCCAAATACCACAGAGCACCTTAAAGTGATTGTAAAGTCTTGTTTAAAAAAATATATATAACAAACATGTTATACTTACCTCCTTGGTTTTGCACAGAGCAGCCCGGATCCTCCTCTTCTCAGGTCCTTTTTTGCTGCTCCTGGCCCCTTCCTCCTATTGAGTGCCCCCACAGTCAATAGCTTCCTATAGGCGCACTGTAGCCAAGTCACAGCTCCCTGTGTCCATTTATACACAGAGCCCTGACTCGGTCCTGCCCCCTCTCTCCCGTGATAAGCTGGCTGAATTTGACTGACAGCCGTGGGAGCCAATAGCGCCGCTGCTGTGTCTTAGCCAATCAGGAGGAGTGTCCCAGATGGCTTAGACGTTCATGGACATCGCTGGAGAGAGATGGGTCTTAGGTAAGTAATTAGGGGGGCTGAGAGGGGCTGCTACACACAGAGGGCCAGATCCACGTAGCGGGGCGTAACTTTAGGCAGGCGTAGCGTATCGTAGTTACGCTACGCCGCCGCTACTTTGAGAGGCGTAGCGTAAATCTCCCGGCGTAAGGGTGCGGAATTCAAATGATAAAGATGTGGGCGTGTTTTATGTAAATTCTACTTGACCCCACGTAAATGACGTATTTTTTGAACGGCGCATGCGCCGTCCATGGGGGTATCCCAGTGCGCATGCTCGAAATCACGCCGCAAATAGTCAATGCTTTCGACGTGAACGTAATTTACGCAAAGCCCTATTCACGAACATTTTACGCAAACAACGTAAACAACAGAAAATTTGACGCTGGCCCGACGTCCATACTTAACATTGCGTACGCCTCATAGAGCAGGGGTAACGTTACTCCGAAAAAAGCCTTACGTAAACGACGTAAAAAAAAAGGCGCCGGGCGGACGTACGTTTGTGGATTGGCGTATATCTAGCTAATTTGCATACTCGACGCGGAAATCAACGGAAGCGCCACCTAGCGGCCAGCGTAAATATGCACCTTAGATCCGACGGCGTACTAAGACGTACGTCAGTCGGATCTAGCCCAGCTTCAGGCGTATCTTGTTTTGTGGATACAAAACAAAGATACGCCGGAGCATCCTAGAAGTTACGCGGCGTATCAATAGATACGCCGACGTAAATTCTTCGTGGATCTGGGCCAGAAGGTTTTTTATCTTAATGCATAGAATGCATTAAGATTAAAAAAAATAACTTCTGCCTTTACAACTCCTTTAAGTCTTTCTAGGTGCATAAATAATGCATCTAACTTTTTAAATATCTATCACATTTTTGGAAGCCTTGGAGTGCCAGGACAGTAGAGATTCCCACAAAATGACATTTTGGAGAGTAAACACCCCAAGATATTTTGTAAGAAGCATGGTGAATCTTTTAAATACTTTTTTTTGCCACAAGATTTAGGAAAATTTGAAAAGAAAATGAAAATCCATTTTTTGTTTCCCAAACGGTCAATGTTTTAGTATGGGCATACTTAGAATTTTACCCTGAAACACATTCAGCTACTCATCCCTAGTATGTGGTTACCACATGTGTGAGCCTTTTTCAATGTTTAGATTATGTACCAGACATTGGGCCAGATTCTCGTAGAATCCGCGGCGGCGTAGCGTAAGCCATTTACACCACGCCGCCGCAATTTGCCGTATTCTCAAAGCACTTGCTCCGTAATTTGCGGCGGCATAGTGTAAATGACCCGGCATAAGGCCGCGTAATTCAAAGGGGGCGGCTTGTATTTAAATTAAGCGCGACCCCGCACCGATCGAACTGCGCATGCGCCGGCCGTAAAAATAGCCCAGTGCGCATGCTCCAGCTCACGACGGAAAATGTCAATGAAGCCGACGTGAGCGTCATTTACGTAAAGCCCTATTCACGAACGACTTAGTAAAACGACGTAAACAACGGAAAAAGACAACGCTGTCCCGACGCCATACTTAACATGGCATAAGACGGACCTTCGTAAACTTACCCCTCATATAGCAGGGGTAAGTTTACGCTTACGGAAACGATGTAAATGACGACGAGGCGGCGCAAAAACGTTCGGGAATCGGCGTATCAGGCTCATTTGCATAGACAAATGAGAAATCGTCGTAAACGCCATCTAGCGGCCAGCGTGGAATTACATCTAAGATCCGACGGTGTAAGTGACTGACGCCAGTCGGATCTACGCTGTATCTATGCGTAAATGATTCTAAGGCCCCATACACACGATAGAATCCATCCGCTGAAAAATCCCAGCGAATGGGTTTCAGCGGATAGATTCTATGGTGTGTACAATCCAGCGGATCTGTTTCCGCGGATTTTTCTCCCATGCGATGGATTTCCAGCAGATAAATATTTGAAGACATGTCTTCAAATCTATCCGCTGGAATCCATCCCAACGGATTGATCCGCTGGTCTGTACAGACTCACCGGATCAATCCGTCCAAAGGGATCCCCCACATGCGTCGTAATGATTCGACGCATGCGTGGAATTCCTTATATGACTGCGTCGCGCACGTCGCCGCCTCATCATCGCGGCGACGGCGCGACACGTCATCGCCAGAGGATTTCGGCGCGGATTTCGATTCAATGGTGAGTACACTCCATCGCATCAAAATCCGCGCAAATCCTCGAGAGGATTTATCCGTGGAAACGGTCCGCTGGACCGTATCCGCGGATAAATCCTCCCGTGTGTACGGGGCCTAAGAATCACTCGCATAGATACCCGGGCTCAGAAACAGAGATACGACGGTGTATCTGGAGATACACCGTCGTATCTCTTTTGGGAATCTGGCCCAATGGGTTTAAAACTGCAGAGTGAAAAATCTGGTACAGTTGTGCATGGTAGCCTATTAGCTTTTAACTTCAGTTTGTTCAATTAAGCTTTGGCAAAAAACCTGGAAGCTGACCCGTTTCTATGCAGAGCTGCACCAGATTTTTCACTCTCCAGTTTTGGTAAATAAACCCCATTGTGTATCACACAATTCCACCAATCATATCAAAACTACTGTACTATAATGGTTGCCTCTGCTAGAGTGGTCAGGAAATATAGCTTAGTGTAGCAGTCCCCATTTCTCTAAGCAAACCTAGCCTACTGATTCATGGCTTGCCCCAGGAATGCCATGATCAGTAGCCAGGAAGTACAGGAGGCTGAACAAAGGGTAAAAAAAAAGTTCCTGTGGTTCCAGGAGTGCAGTTGTCCACAGGCAAAAAGATCGGTCCAGATAACAGGAAGAAATGTGACCAATAAACAGGCCAGGCTATGTACAGGTGGCAGGGAAAGGCAACACTACACTGGTGTGGTGGTGATCAGGAACACTCTTGCTTGCATACACTGGTTTGGTGACACTGGCACTGGTGTGGCAATGATAAGGAAAACTATTGCTGCCTGCACTGGGCTGGTGCAGGAATCAGGAACACTTAGGTAGATTCACAATTCACAAAGAGTTAGGCCGGCTTATCAGTAGATAAGCCGACCTAACTCTGAATCTACGCCGGCGTTTGTTTAAGTATATTCTCTAACAGAGATACACTTAAACAAAGCTAAGATAGGCCGGCTTGCGCCGTTCTATCTTAGCTTGCAATGTTTCTGTTGGCCGCTAGATGGCGCTTCCATTGCGGCCGGCGTAGATTATGTAAATGAGGGAATACGCCAATTCACGAACGTACGCCAGGCCTACGCCGTCGATTAACGTTGTTTCCGTAAGGCCTTAGGCGGCCTAAAGTTATTCCACCTATGAGGTGGAATAACAATGTTAAAGTATGGCCGCCGTTCCCGCCGCGAGGTTCGAATTTTTTACGTCATTTGCGTAAGTCGTCTGCGAATCGGGAGTTACGTCGTTTACATCCGCGTCAAAATCAATAGGCCGTACGGCCTACTTAGCTGCAATGTGCACTGGGAAATGTAGTCGCCCAGCGCATGTGCAGTGTCAAAAAACGTCAAAAAACGTGAGGTCAAGCCTCATTTCCATACAACACGCCCCCCTCCAAGTCATTTGAATTAGGCACCCTTACGCCCGCTCGTTTTAGGCTACACCGCCGTAGATTAGCAGGTAAGTAGTTTGTGAATCACTACTAGCCTAACTAATTTACGGCAGTGTAGCCTAAAAAAGCTAGGCTAGGCCGCCCTAAAGTTAGGCCAATATATGTGAATCTACCTAACTGTTTCTAGCTTTACTGGTGTGGCAAAACTGAGACTGGTGTGGTAGTGATAAGAGACGCTGTGACTGGCTGTATTATTAGGGCTCATTCACACATGAGGTTGGGACTGTAAAACCTCAGGGTTGTTACGTGGTTTTACCGTCTGCAACCGCTACAACCCTTTAGCTGTAGAGGCAGTGGCCGGGAATGTACACATGCTACAGTTGCAATGCTTTGCTTCACAACCGTGGCAAAAAATACTACTCCCTGTCACCTTCGGTGAGATTAGTGCTCACTGATTGTGACCCATTCAAGTAAATGAGGGGGCTTATGCAGAGTCCAATGGGTTAATGCAGACAGTAAGGATGCAATATAATACCTCCTCACCACCTATCAAATGCTTTTTAAAGAGCGATCTGAACACAGATCACTCTTCAGAAAGCACCGTACATGTGAATGAGGTCTTATGGTGACACTGGTACTGGTGTGTTGGTGATTAGAGAAACTGTGACTGGCTGTACTGGTCTAGTGGCATTGTACTTCTGTGGTGGTGATCAGACTCAATGGTATCAGAGCAGCAAGCCATTGTACAAGATTACCACAACAGCAGTACAAAGTCACTATACTGACATTGCACTGCTTTAGTTACAGTAATTAATAAGAAAATGTTTTTTACATACTGTCATCAGAGTAGTGCAGTTTCACTATGGTGACATTGTATTGCTATGGCTATTGATTAGATAAACTGACTGCTACACTGGCATACACTGACTGCTACACTGGCATACACTGGCATCAGTGCAGCAGTTAGTGTCTAAGATTAATAGACAACGTAGCAGTACAGTGTCACCATAGTGCCAGAAATGCATTGCTGGTTAATGGCTGCTATGGGTGTGAGCGCTGCATTTGTTCGCCATTTTCTTCATCCACAAATTTCTTGGCTCATACCTATTCCTGATACATCTCATTAGGCCTTTCTTGAAACACTGTTTACTTTAAAAAAGATAAAAAATAATATTTTATACTCCCTCAGGTCTAGACAGTTTACTATTTGACTTGTATCAAAAGAACTTTGCAACCAATACCCCAGGTTAATGGAGGTACCATCACGTACCTGGTAAAGGCTGAGCTGATAAGAGGGCTTTCCATACACCTTCTATCCAATATTCTCTGGAGTAGGTGACAGGGTGAAGTAGGACAAGGAGTCACAAGATCACCTATGGTAGGTCCTAAAACAGTGGGTTGTCAGATAACAGTATGGATACTTTTGGGATGCTGTGGATGCTCAGACTGGAACTTGTGCGTAACTTGTGCAGAAACTCACAGGTGCAGGATGCAAAGTCATAGTCAAGACATGCCAGAACTTACAACAAATGGGTAGCAGAGGTACCAAGTCAGAAGGCAGGACCAGACCCACAGTCGATATCAGATGAGAAGCAAAGGTACCAAAACAGCTGGCAGAGGTAGAAGTACAAGTCAAACTCAGCTCAGGTCTTAATACAGCAGTCAGGAGGCAAGCTGGGTCAAACACATGTTAGCAGGGCACAGGTCTGGTCACAAGACACAGGAGCTGATGATTTTGGCACCAAAACCAGTGTCACACCTGCACACTCATCCACACTAGCGTACAGTGCATGGAAAAGGTATTCATACCCCTTAAAATGTTCCACATTCCATCAAGCTACAACCAAAAACATAAATTTATTTTATTCGGATTTTACATGATAGACCAACGAAAAGTGGCACATAATTGTGAAGAGGAAAGAAAATGATAAATGTTTTTTCATAAATATCTGAAAAGTGTGGCGTGCATTTGTATTCAGCCCCCCAGAGTCAATACTTTGTAGAAACACCTCTTGCTGTCTTTTTGGATATGTCTCTACCAGCTTTGCACAGCTCGAATGTGAATTTTTTGCCCATTCTTCTTTACTCAAGCTCTGTCAGATTGGATAGAGAGCGTCTGTGAACAGCAATTTTCAAGTCTTGACACAGATTCTCAATTGGATTTAGGTCTGGACTTTGACTGGGCCATTCTAACACATGAATATGCTTTGATCTAAACCATTCCATTGTAGCTCTGGCTGTAATGTTTAGGGTCATTGTCCTGCTGGAAGGTGAACCTCCGCCCCAGTCTCAAGTCTTTTGCAGACTCATACAGGTTTTCTTCTAAGATTGCCCTGTATTTGGCTCCATCCATCTTCCCATCAACTCTGACCATCTTCCCTGTCCCTGCTTAAGAAAAGCATCCCCACAACATGATGCTGCCACCACCATGTTGCACAGTGGGGGTGGTGTATTCAGGGTGATGTGCAGTGTTAGTTTTCCGCCACACATAGCGTTTTGCTTTTAGACCCAAAACTTTTATTTTGGTCTCATCTGACCAGAGCACCTTCTTCCACATGTATGCTGTGTCCCACACATGGCTTCTTGCAAACTGCAAACGGGACTTCTTATGGCTTTCTTTCAACAACTTGGTCCCAAAGGAGGACAGAGAATCCTTCCACTCATCCTTCGGGAGGCCAGGAACATCAGCCTGTCACTTGGCAAGGGTTTTAGTAAGTTTGGCTGTGGGTGCTACCGACAGGTGGAAATATAGGGATGACAGTGAAAGGTGCATTTTCACCTTTAAACTCTAGTTCTGACTATCATCTTAATATCTAATTATAATTACCTTTCATCGACTGACTCCGTTGCTTTCATATCCAAGTATATCTCTATATATAGGGGACCCAATGATTGACACAAGACAAGTTGCTCTACAATACAATGTTCTGCTTTTATTATCTTCGGCATGGTGTTAAGTAGTGGTCAAAAGGTAGTTGTTACAACCACCATCCACCAATAAGGGGTACATATTCAAATGACAAATTTCCTTTTTAACATACAATCAACCAATCACAGTCATTAACTCTTTATCTAAGCAAACCCATCATGTCCCATTACTATTATGTCAGATTTAAAATCAGACATCTCATGACACATACGTCACTTCCTATGTCTGGTTTATTTTTCAGCACAAGACCCATTTTACACAACCCCCCTAGCCGCCCAGACCTGAGGACCAGGGACAGTGTTCAAATGCAAAAGAGCTGGATAACCCCAAAGGGGAATGTAGGGAGAGAATGTCCCAGAGGAGTGATAATGAGACCTGGCCCTGTGCCATACCAGGTTGGTGGTTTGCATCAAGGTGGTAATCCCTGGATGAGATCTTACCCCCCCCCCAGAACACCAGGTTACCATGGGTGGAGTAGGAGCCCATGATGGCCACCTCCACAATAACTGCCAGATTGTCCCGAGGCTGAGAGAACCACCCACCTCTCCATCAGCAGCCCAAAAATATGCTTGGAAGTTCGGCAAGGCTAATCCACCCTGTGTAAGGGGTAGTTGAAGGGTGGAAAGAGCTAAGCATGGCTGTTACCCGGCCCATACAAAAGCCGTGATGATCCCATTTAGCCTGACAAAAAAGGAAGCCAGGAGCTTGAGGGGGCATGTCACGTACCTTATCCGAGGCTAAGATACTGAGAGAGGCTCTCCTTGCATCTGAGCGTAGTATACCCCTGAAGGTGGTACAGAGGGTATAATGCTCAAAGAAGCAAAGGTTGTGTAGGACTTGAGCAGGTGATCACTTGAAGACTACTTGAGGCTGTAGTAGGAGTGAAGAACGTAGGGCTTAGTGGACTGTAGCAGAGTACAGCGGCTTGGAGCATTCATGGAGCTCTGGAAATGCCCAGCAGAGGATCCAACACTGGTGATCAGTTGGGAACTGCTTCAAGAGGAGTTGGTGTGGCAAGCTGGGGTCTGTAACAGGCGCTCTCTGTTGCCGTATTGCATTCCACGCTGGAGCGCATACGGCGACCGCATGATGACGTCATCGCCTGGTGCCGCGTGCGTTCCAGCCTGTAACGCAGAAGTGAGTCGAATCAGTGCTAGATGCACTGCACATGTCTTCCCTCTATAAAGAGGACAGCGTGCATAGTACACGCTGTCCTATTATTGTCGGCCATAGCCGGCTTGGCTACAAACAAGGAACAGCCACTATCTATCCCTAAAACTGGAAACCGTCCCACACCTGGATCTACGCTGGCAAGCTTACTACAGTTGCTGCGGACACCCCAGGATATCCCCCACCAGGAGACCCTGCACTACAGATTTCCAAGGCTGCTGCAATATTTGCTTACTGGATAACACTCATCCCTGCAGACGGATAAGTAGCATTACTACGTTACAATTATTGCTGTACAATTACCCGCTTCACATATACCTTCTTCTAAGTACTGTATTTGAATCTACCTTACTTAATACCAACCTGTTGCTTAGGATTACTTAGTGTATCTTCAGTTGCCTGCTGTGGAATATCTTAAAGGGACATACACTCTCAATACTGCTGAGCTATACTAACCTCTCTTATGCAAATATTAATTGCCTACAGTATTCAAATTTTCTACGTGCTTGACATACGTTGTTAAATGTATATGAGCTCACACCCTAAATTACTGAACATGTTCACTCTTATATTTTCATGCTAACGGTTGTAGGTATTTTATACCTGCTGCCTTAGTAGCCCAACGCATTTCTTTATGTTAAAGTAATATGATGTAGAGAACCCCCAAACTCCTGTTCTTTGATTGAAGTGACGCCTGGGGTCCCGTACTGATAATCACTTGCATAGAGAAGTGCATTGGTATCCTTAATGCAGTTGTGCTCGTTCGATCTTTATTGTACATTTTCTACGGTAACGGTTGGAGGCATGTTGTAATACCTCCACCCTTAGTAGCTCATCACATTCCTATATGTGAGAGAGATGATGTAGTGATCCCCCGAACTCCTGTTCTCTGATTGGAGTGACGACTGGGGCCCAGTACTGAAATCTCACATAACATAGGCATAGGGAGGTGCATTGAATTCTTTCCTTAACCGCAGTTGTGGTTCACTCCCGTTCACCGTAGTTTGTGACAGGGTCATACACAGGTAAACTGGTGGGTTCAGGTAGAGACAAATAGGTAGATTCACACACATTTGCCTAAACTTGTGGCGGCATAGCTTAGCGTGTTTAGGCTACGCTGCCGTAAGTTAGCTAGGCAAGTACATGATTCACAATGTACTTGCCTGCTATGTTACGGCGGCGTAGCCTAAAGCGGGCGGGCGTAAGGGCGCCGAATTCAAATGTGTGTAAGGGGGGACTGTTGTATGTTAATAAGGCCTGACCTTACGTTTTTGAAGTTTTTGTTTTACTGCGCATGCGCCAGGCGCCTACAGTTCCCAGTGTGCATTGCGGCTACGTCCGCCGCACGGGCCTATTGATTTCGATGTGGACGTAAACTACGTAAATCGCTATTCGCGGACGACTTACGCAAACGATGTAAAGATTTTGAATCTCAAAGTGGGAACGGCGGCCATACTTTAACATTACTATTCCATCTAATAGATGGAATAACTTTAGGCCTGATAATGCCTAACGTAAACGTAGAGTAATGCGTCGGCCAGGCGTACGTTCGTGAATCGGCGTATCTACTCATTTACATATTCTACGCCGACCGCAATGGAAGCGCCACCTAGCGGCCATCCGAAATATTGCAATCTAAGATAGGACGGCGCAAGCCGTCGTATCTTAGATATGTTTAAGCGTATCTCTGTTTGAGCATACACTTAAACATAAGTCGGTGTAGATTCTGAGTTAGGTCGGCTTATCTACTGATAAGCCGGCCTAACTCTTTGTGAATCTACCTAAAAGTCCTTGAGGCAAGCCGGGGTCATATGCAGGTAAAAAGGCAGACAAGGAGAAGAGAAGTCCTTAACCACTTAACGCCCGCCGCACGCCTATTTACTTCCACAGAATGGCACGTACAGATGGGCGTATATATACGTCCCTGCCTTCTAGCGGGTGGGGGGTCCGATCGGGACCCCCTCCGATGCGTGCGGCGGGCGGCTTACCTCGGGGAGCGATCCGGGACGACGGCTATTCGTTTATAGCCGCTCCGTCGCGATCTCTCCCCGGAGCTGAAGAACGGGGAGAGCCGTATGTAAACACGGCTTCCCCGTGCTACACTGTGGCGGCGTATCGATCGAGTGATCCCTTTTATTGGGAAACTCGATCGATGACGTCAGTCCTACAGCCACACCCCCCTACAGTTGTAAACACACACTAGGTGAACCCTAACTCCTACAGCGCCCCCTGTGGTTAACTCCCAAACTGAAACTGTCATTTTCACAATAAACAATGCAATTTAAATGCATTTTTTGCTGTGAAAATGACAATGGTCCCAAAAATGTGTCAAAATTGGCCGAAGTGTCCGCCATAATGTCGCAGTCACAAAAAAAATCGCCGATCACCGCCAATAGTAGTAAAAAAATAATAATTAATAAAAATGCAATAAAACTATCCCCTATTTTGTAAACGCTATAAATTTTGCGTAAACCAATCGATAAACACTTATTGCGATTTTTTTTACCAAAAATAGGTAGAAGAATACGTATCGGCCTAAACTGAGGACAATTTTTTTTTTTATATATATATATTTTTATATATATATATATATGTTTTTGGGGGATATTTATTATAGCAAAAAGTAAAAAATATTTCATTTTTTTCAAAATTGTCGCTCTATTTTTGTTTATAGCGCAAAAAATTAAAACCGCAGAGGTGATCAAATACCACCAAAAGAAAGCTCTATTTGTGGGGAAAAAAGGATGCCAATTTTGTGTGGGAGCCACGTCGCACGACCATGCAATTGTCTGTTAAAGCGATGCAGTGCCGAATCGCAAAACATGGCCTGGGCATTTAGCTGCCTAAAGGTCCGGGGCTTAAGTGGGGTCAGAGCCAGGAGAAGATCAGGGTAGGTCAAGAACAATCCGGGTTACAGCAGGAGATACAGGAAGCAGAGGCAGGTTCAGGAGTTCAGAGAGAACTGAAGACATTTTAGTGTAAATATGAGATCTGAGGTCTTTTTAAACCAAGATCTCATATTTGCTTTTTTTTCCTATTACAAGGGGTGTTTACATTCTTTGTAACAGGAAAAATAGTGAGTCAAAATGTTTTTCTTTTAAAAAAAAACAGTGTCATTATAAAAAATGAATAGTAAAATAAATTTAAAAAAAAATTAAAGCGCCCCCATCCTGACGACCTCGCGCATAGAAGCGAACGCATGCGTGAGTAGCGCCTGCATATGAAAACTCTGTAACTCAAAAAAGGTGGACTGCGAGCGCAGAGCATTGCTGGGATAGGTGAGCGGGGGGTCATAGAGGCTGCATTTGATGGGCACAGAGGCTACATAGGATGGGCACAGAGGCTACATATGATGGGCACAGAGGCTACATATGATGGGCACAGAGGCTGCATACGATGGGCACAAAGGCTACATATGATGGGCACAGAGCATGCATATGATGGGCACAGAGGCTAAATATGATGGGCACAGAGGCATCATATGGTGGACACAGAGGCTTCATATGATGGGCACAGAGGCTACATATGATGGGCACAGGCTGCATATGATGGGCACAGAGGCTACATATGATGGGCACAGAGGCTACATATTATGGGCACAGAGGCTGCATATGATGGGTACAGTGGCTGCATTTTACAGGGGAAAATAGCTGCATTTGATGGGCACATTGGCTGCATTTGATGGGCACAGTGGCTGCATTTTATGAGCACAGTGGCTGCATTTTATTGGTACAGTGGCTGCATTTTATGGGCACAATGGCTGCATGTTATGGGCACAGTGGCTGCAATTGATGTTTTTTTGCAGTATTTTTCAGAATATTTGCCCCCCAATTTTGAGCACCAGCCACCACTGAAGATGACAGTCCGGGGAGGTGCCCCCTGGGGGCCCCTAGCAGATTTAATGCAATGGGCCTGCTCTACAGTAAAGAATGGAGAAAAACAGGCCTCAGAGAACAACTCTTGTAAGAGATGTTCAGTATTAGTACCCTTGGCCCCTTCTGGAAGGCCCAGGATTGTCAAATTATTTTGCAGATTTTGGTTTTCAGCACCCTTAGCCCGTGCCTCCAAAGATTTAATCTTCACATTCAGTGTACACATTCAGTGTATGCATATTCATATTATGCTCACGTATGACGTCTTCAGTGTGGGAGACCCTCTGCTCCTCCTCCACCACACGGCCATGGAAAGAGTCCAGATGCCTGCAGATAAACTCTATATTGGTCTGCAGGTGATCAATTTGGTCGGTCAGGGTGGACTGACAGGTGGCTGATGCCGTGTGGCGGATAGAGGAGGCCAATACCTCCCTCTGGTCACATCCCGGGGATCATGCTGAGGCAAGGGGGTGAAAGCCAAGTTGTACAGGGCACTCCGCACCCGATAACAGGAGGATAAGAAGCCAGAGCTGTGTTCAAACATATCTTCTCCCAGCACCATCTTGGATACGCCCCATCTTTCACCCATTGTTAATTGTGCTAATTACCTCTCGTATTGTTTCTGTTTGTCTGCTAGCAAACTATTGCGGGATGTTATGTGTTTGTACTTATGATAATGTGTAATGTACTTTGTTGTGACCTTGGGGCAAGGCAGTATGACCTGGAGTGAGATCTCTGATTAATCACAACATTATTTAGGTGGCTAGTTGTTTAATTATCTTAATGTTTATAGTATATTTTGGCTGTTATAATATTTCCGTTTACAGTTTGCATTGTTAGGGAAATATGATCAGGAGGGGAATATCCTCTTGTGGGGTATAAAGTATGTGTCTGTGTTTGAATAAAGAGTAATTCCTTTGGATTTTACCTCACATCTTGTCTGTTTATGATGATTGGGGTAAAAAGGTCTGGTATTAGCTCTCGGTCTGCTCGGAACAGTTTAGAAGGCAAGATGCACTCTTTGGTGGAAAGAAGCACCTAATCGGGGTGCCAAGCAGTTCCGTTACAGGGTATCTTACCAACATTTTTTTTTTTTTGCAGTGGATGCCAAAAATCTGACTTTTATCTTGGTGCAGACTTCTATCTAGACTTCTAAATCAGTAAGTCATTCATACAAGCAGGAAATTACATTTCTGGTGGGAAATTCTGTACAACATCTGTGTACAGGCTGCCTCCAGGGTGCCATATTACACTGCATTTTACAGAAAATGACATTGCTAAATTTACAGTAAATTACAAAGTGATATATTATAACTTTTTTTTATTTATTTTTCCCCCACTAAAGTGGCGGTATGCTTTAAGAATGCTACTGAAGGACTGTCCATTAATACCTGTGTCTGTTTTGGAGTATCCTGCACCCTCATCCCTCTACTCAATACTGCAATAACATTTAAAAAAAGAAACTCCTAGACTTAGCCTGAGTTTGTCCTGTGTTTATGCTCTGTAACTGGTATCTGGGCCTGGTAGCCTCTAAAAATGGAAGGGGAGACCTGGTTTATTTACAGTGTCTCTTAGGACTACAGAAGAATTCTCTTCCCCCAGATGTTACTACGTTCATAGAAATTAAAAAGAAACTTTTAAAGGCTATCTTATGCCTGTCATATGTGCCAGCAAACTTTGACATTACCTTGCATCCTAGTCTGGCTGTACCAAATATATATAAACAACATACAATGTGGACAAGTGATACCTGCACTCCAGGTCAAACAGAATATCACTGGTGCACAAACAAAATCAATAGAATCAATTGACGACGTATCATAATTGATGGAAACATGAATTCTAAGCTCTACCGGAAAATCCTAAAGGAGAATGTCTGGCCATCAGTTTGTGACTTCAAGCTCAAGTGCACTTAGGTTATGCAGCAGGACAATGATCCGAAACACAGCAAGTCCACCTCCAAATGGTTCAAACAAATCAAAATTTTGGTTTTGGAGTGGCCTAGTCAAAGCGTAAAGACTTAAATCCAGCTGAGGTGCAGTATCATGACCTTACACAGGCCATTCATACTGAAAAACCCCCCAATGTGGCTGAAATAAAACAATTATGCAAAGAAGAGTGGGTCAAAATTGCTCCACAGCAATGTGAAAGACTCATTGCCAGTTCTTGCAAACGCTTGATTGCAATTGTTGCCGCCAAGGGTGGCACAACCAGTTATTAGGTTTAGGGGGCAATTACTTTTTCACATAAAGCCAGGCAGGTTTGGACACCTTTTTTGGCTTAATAATTGAAACCATCATTTAAAAACTGCATTTTGTATTTACTAAAGTTATCTTTGTGTAATAACATTTTTTTGATGATCTGAGTCATTTAAGTGTGACAAATATGCAAAAAAAAAAAATAATTATAATAAAGGAGCAAATACTTTTTCACAGCATTGTATATCTGCTGTCTTCAGCTTGCCATATTCTTTAGAAAGTGCACATCTTGTTAGAATTAGTTCTTCCTGTTCCAGCAGGGGGGAGAGGAGTCTAGGCATACACTGTGTGACAGCTGATTGGAGGAAAGGCACACCCCACATAGGCAGGGGAAGAAAGGAATGTGCAGAGCTGTGCTGTGAATAGACCAGCTCTCTGCTAATCTAGTTATAGCACCCACCACGATACAAATTTCCAGCTGTTTTTATCTCCCGTTTTGGAGAACTTTTCAGACGTTATCATGCTGCTAACAGAGGAACGGAGCTGCAGAAATACACAGAGAGCTAAGAAAACAGTGCAGATATATGTGCTTAGCTCAAATTGAATTAATCGGGTTTACATCCACTTTAATGCATAGATTGTATTAAGATAAAAAAAAACTTATGACTTTATAATCACTTTAAGCATAAAAATAATGTATTCAAAGATATGCTAATCAAGGCACATTTAGGTCTTGGCCACAGCAACAAAATAATAAATTAAGCAAGTAATTTGTGTATCTAACATTTCAGCAGGTTCAGCCCACCTTTATCAAGGCAACTCTAAATATAAGCGATATGTCCAAAATGTCAAAGCAGCAGGGAACTTCTAAAAGCTGCCTGAAGGTTTTAGGTGATGGTCGGGACCTCAAACACAAAATTATATATACAGTATATTTATTTATTTGCCACAAAAACAATTTCTAATTGTTGCTATACCTGTTTTTGTGACCCTTCAAACTGAGGATGTCCCTCTTTGTTGTTATGTTGTTAATTATCTACGATAAGCAATTAAACTTTTTCCCTTTAGAAAAATCCTGCTTTATTAGATTGTACACAGAAAAAATATAGTGTCATGTCTCTCTTATATGATCTCTGTATTTTATAAAATACACAATTCTTTATTGCATTTCCTAACATTTATTGTTTCACCTCTTTTCATCCTCCTTTAAACATTAATACTTTGACCAATTCCTATATAAAATGTTTAAAAGATTTATGTTGAATAAGTTTGTATGAATGGCTCACACATGACTCAACTGTCTTCTGTACATAGAGTGCACAAAATGACTCAGAAGACATAAAAAATAATAAAGCAATGAAGACATAACAGCAACAATGCCAACATAAAGGAACAAACATTATGAAATGACTTTGCCTTAACCATCTGGCATATGTTTGGGATGCTGATGATAGGATTAGATAAAATATTAGGTATCATACAATAAAATCATCAAAGAAGAGAGACTATACACAAACTATACATTACACAGTACTGCACATTATTAGTTATGTAAAACTTTAGAAGTAATATATTGAATTGATAGGTAATACTGAAAGGTTAATTTCAATCTAATTACATTTTAGAGTGAAACTAAACTCAGCTGATTTAACTGTTTCCCAAAAGTAAGCTCAAGTTAGAAATGTTCAAAAAAATTAAATCCTTAAAGTGGAATTTCGTGCTTAACCCTAACTACTCTTAAAACTGTCCTCTACCCCCTCCAAGCATCTATGCTTACTAACCTGTGTGAGAATGATCTGTATACTTACCTATTTTCAGTAACTCTCCAGTCCAGTAACGTGATCAGGGCCAAAACTAGGGGGGGGCGCATGCCCTGGGTGACACATCTAGGTGGGTGCCGCCCCCCGCACTAGGGGCAAATGAAAAGCACAAAGCCCACAGTAAAAATTATGCAACCCACAAAACGCCAAAATGGCCCATTAACTACATGTAGTGCAGCCAATTGAAAATCAACGTGTCACAGGAAAAACGAGACACAAAATGTGCGCTCCACTATGGTACATGAGGCCTGTAAGTGAAATTGGTGGAGTAACACAAGAACAATGAGGCTCCATTTACATCTGTAAATTTTCTTGCATTTCAGAAATGTGCTGCACCAAAAATCGCAAAAAAAGTTTTGAAGCTTCTTTAGGGCGATTGCTGTGTGTAGGGAAGCCCATTTAGGTGGATGGGCTGCCCTATGTGTGATGAGTGAAAATACTCCAAAACGCTTCCCCCCACGCTAAAGAAAAAAAAATGCATGTGGGAATGCAAGCTCCCACTATGCAGAGTTGTGAACGGGGCTTGACAGCTGAGTGTTTCTGTCTACTCCCTCTCCCTTCTATGTACTTGTATAAAGATGGCCATACACTATGCAATGTGATTGTGTATATAATGAAAAGGGTGATCACTAATTGATTGCATTTCATTTAAAAAACATGCAGCTGGCAATGGGTGGCTTGATGATGCAGGGTGTGTGCTAATGAGGTCAGCTGGTCAACTCCTTCCTGTGTCATGACCTACAGTCTTTAACCACTATACTACCGGCACGATAGCTCTATTGTTCTGACAGGACGGCATATGACGTGCTCGTCTTTCACAGCCACTAGGGAGCGCGCGCACCCGCCGTGTTACTGGGAACACGATGCACATGCCCGGCAGCCACGATGGCCGCCGGGCACCCACGATTGCCCAGCAACTGAGCAGGACCGTGGATCTCTGCGTGTAAACACCGAGATCCACGTCCTGTCAGGGAGAGAGGAGATCGATGCTGTGTCCCTTGTACATAGGGACACAGATCGGTCACCTCCCTCAGTCAGTCCCCTCCCCCCACAGTTAGAAACACTATGCAGGGTACACATTTAACCCCTTCCTCACCCCCTAGTGTTAACCCCTTCCCTGCCAGTCATATTTATACAGTAATCAATGCATATTTATAGCACTGATCGCAGTATAAATGTGAATGGTCCCAAAAAATGTGTCAAAAGTGTCCGATGTGTCCGCCATAATGTCGCAGTCCCAATAAAAAAATCGCAGATCGCCGCCATTACTAGTAAAAAAAAAAATAATAAAAAAATATATAATAAAAAAAAATCATAATTATGTCTCCTATTTTGTAGGCGCTATAACTTTTGCGCAAACCAGTCACTATACGCTTATTTTGATTTTTTTTTTTACCAAAAATATGTAGAAGAATACGTATCTGCCTAAACTGAGAAAAAATATATATTTTTTTTTTTAAATTGGATATTTATTATAGCAAAAATTTAAAAATATTGTGGTTTTTTTTTCAAAATTGTCGCTCTTTTTTTGTTTATAGCGCAAAAAATAAAAACCACAGAGGTGATCAAATACCATAAAAAAGAAAGCTCTATTTGTGGGGAAAAAAAAAACGTCAATTTTGTTTGGGAGCCACGTCGCACGACCGCGCAATTATCAGGTAAAGCGACTCAGTGCCGGAAGCTGAAATTTCGTCTGGGCAGGAAGGGGGTATTTGTGCCCAGTAAGCAAGTGGTTAAGGAAGAAAGACATTACTAATGGAAACATCTGGAAATGTGGATTAGGACAAGAAATGTAAGCTTTGATATTTTTGCTAAAAAAAAGTATGAATGCCATATCCCCATAGGGGATAAAGATGGTGCTAAGAATGTGGGTGATATAATGTGAGTTGGTTCAGGTGTACATTTTTTTTTTCATTCAAATGATTCAGCAAAAATCTGCGAACAAAAGGTAGCTCCAAGAACAGATGGCCAGAAAAAAAGGGAATGCTGTGCTTCAAGCACCCCAAAAAGTATGCCCTATTAACATAAAATAAATAACAAGATCACTGAAAAATAAATAAAAATCACAAAATATCACCCCTGTAACAAAAGTCACATTTTTAAAGGAAAGCCTTGCAGCAAAACCTAAAATAAAGGCCCTATCAGCATAAAAAATGCAGCCCAAAATTAATAGAAGCCCCAAAATACTGCACTTTGAACCAAAAGCCCATTGTTTTTTTTAAAGCGAAGTCTTTAAACCTAAATCAATCACCACATTATTATTATTATTATACATGCTTTCTATAGCGCCTAAACAGTTTGCGCAACGCTTTACAATATGAGGGCAGAGAGTACAGTTACAATACAATGCAGGAGGAATTAGAGGGCCCTAATCTAGGAGATAAAATGAAAGACAAATAAGCCTACAATAATAAGAACAAAAAAAGGCAGCAGGGAGGTTGGTTGCCTAAACAGCTTGCAGTCTAAATGAAGGTACACTAACTAAAAATAATTTTTCCTAGACAGGTTGTCAACCTTTCTCTTCAACACTTTCCAATACACTAACACTATTGTTGCTCTGTGCCCTCCCTTTCATTTAATAGTAAGGTCACTGGCACATTAATATTGGTTCTTCTTTTTTTGTGGTATTTGATCATGTCTGCGGTTTTTATTTTTTGCTCTATATACAAAAAAAAACACGACCATTTTGAAAAAAAAAACACAATATTTGTGTTCTTAAACATATTTTTTGGAAATAAAAATCGCAATAAGTGTATATTAATTTGTTTGCTCAAAGTTTATAGCATCTACAAAAGAGGGGATAGATTTATGGCATTTTTATTATTCTTATTTTTTTACTAGTAATGGCGTCAATTTTTACCGGGACTACGACATTATAGCGGACACATCAGACACTTTTGACAAATTTTTGGGACCATCGGCATTTATATAGAGATTAGTGCTATAAAAATGCACTGATTACTGTGTAAATGTCACTGGCAGGGAAGGGGTTAACATTAGGGGGCGATCAAGGGGTTAATTGTGTTCCCTGACTGTGTGTTCTAACTGTAGGGGGAGGGGACTCACTATAGGAGATGACAGATCATGGTTTCCCAGCTTATAGGAACTCACAATCTGGATCTCCTTTCAGAACAGAACAGGGATGTGTGTGTTTACACACACATGTCCCTGTTCTGCCTCTCGTGCCTGTGATCGCTCACGAGCATCGGCACCCCTGGTGGTGCGCACGCTCCCGCTATCCCTCTTAAACGAACCAACGTAAAGCTACGACGGTTCACATGATCGTGCCAACCTGCCGCAGTATAATGACGGTGGCATGTCGGCAAGAGGTTAAATTACAAACAGTCAGGGCTTTTTTTCAGGGGGAATTTGGTGGAACTCAGTTCCGCCACCTCTGGCTCAGACCCTTGGGGGGCTTCTCACCACAATCACTTGTAGTGAGTGACAGCTCTGCACTCTGTGTTTAATGCAATCCTGGTATTTAATGCCGCTTTAAGACCCTCCTACTGTTCGTGAAATTTGACTGACCACACCCACTATTTGATGTGATTTGGAGGGTGTGTGGGGAAGGGGTTTTGGGGGGCTGTGGTTGAGTTCCAGCACCTATTGTTTGAGAAAAATAGCCCTGCAAACAGTATAGTGATTTTCAGATTGTTGTACCATGTTAGACATCAAAAGTAGTTTGGGTTTACGGTAGTACTATTTATTGGCTAACTAAATAGATTTTAGTGCAAGGTTTTAACCTCCCTGGCGGTATGATTAATTCAGATTTTAAGTGCTGAAAGCAGTACCATTATTTTGCATGGAAATTTGGCATTTTATATTGTAGGCCTGTAATTCTTAGGAATAACTCACTTAAATCTGTCCAAACAAGAGTCTAGTAGACATCCCGGGTATAATAAAATTTGAAACACAAAATCATAAATTATAATACAATAAATAAATATAAATAATTATAACAAATAATATAATATTAATAAAAATTATTACTTAGAATTTTTTGATGACGAATTTCCCCACAAATCGCTATCGCTCAATTCTGCAAGTGATTCTAACTTATTATCGCTGTTTTTTAGCTGGTCTAAAACCACTTTTGACATAAAGGGACACTTTTTGGTTGCTATGGACAATCTCCAGTTTCCAGGCAGAAAGAACAGTTTTTATTATATAAAAGTACATGCAGGACACTGGGCAGACCACTAGGGACAAAGGGGTGGGTATTTTTTGCATACAGTACTGTAATCTATAAGGTTACAGTATACTGTATGTACTGTGTTTATTTACTTTTTTAAATTTGGCGCCGACCTCCGCCCCCGTGCGTCGTAACGTCGCAGGGAACGGAGCTCGGCGGTACTTGGCACTGTGAATCGAGCGAGGAGGACACTGCTCGATCACACAGCGGGGAGGCATCGCAGGATCCAGGGACAAGGTAAGTAACTTGTGCCTGTGGACTCTGCGAGGCGATCCTGAGTCTGGCTTGGGGTTACGGCTTTTGGTGCTGAAATTCCACCCTGAGCCAGACTTGTGAATACATTAAGAATAGGTCAGTGTGCTCCAAAAGCTTGCACTACAATCTATTTAGTTACCTAGTAAATTGTATGACCCTAAATTCAAACTTCTACTATATAGAGATTGGTAGATTGACAATTGGAGAACGTTCTCAGTGGTTAATTTTATTTACCCTGTTTCTTAACAGCTACATTGCCTTGTTTTCAAGTCACAGAACTCATAGACTTGAATTGTGAAAAAGAGTACTAAATCGATAAATTCATTGGGGTTGATTAACTAAAGGCAAGTTGACTTTACAAGGGCAGTTGCACTTTGCAAGGGAAGTTTTCCCAGATCTGAGTAAATGAGGTGAAGCTCTGCTGACTTCCAACATCAAATCAAGTGCAAGAAAAAAAAGAGTTTCTCCAAATTAACTATGCTCTTGGGAAATTTGTGCAAGGAAAAAAGTACCTCTATCCATGTGTTCTTGTCTCTCTCCAAAGCTCTGAGTTTCAATTAACTCTATTTCCTGGTTCCTCTGTTAGCATGACTCAGTTTTGGCAGCTTTTTGGAACAGGAAGAGGCCATCCCCAAACTGTTCCTACAAGGTTGGGAGCATGAAATTGTCCAAAATGTCTTGGTATGCTGACACCTTAAAAGTTCCCTTCACTGGAACTAAGGAGCCAAGCCCAACCCCTGGAACCTGAGTTGTGTCCCAGAAGATCGCTGCCAGGGAGGGGCTGCCTAGGGCGAGAGGAGGAGTCGCCTAGGTGGCCCAAAAAAGGAAGAAGGAAGTGGGACAGGAAGTCCCACTAAAAGTAAGGTAAACACTCCCCCCAAAAAAATGTTTATTTTATTTTTTTAATCAAATATTTCTCTTTTAAGGCCCTCTGCTCTACAAAAAACATGTTAAGAAAATTATTTTACCAATGAGCAGAACTCTCTCCCATCTACTTATAAATGTTGTACAGGACGCCATGGCTGGGTCCTGGAAGGACGTTATATTTCCCCTCTGTTTGGACTGTGGTGCCTTTAAGGGAATGGAAAGGGTTAATGCACCTGTCTAAGGAAGTAGTTTAAAGCAGAAAGGAAGTGCAGGTGAGAGTGGAGGAGTGTAGGAGAGTCCAATGCATGGTGAATGGTGGACAAGGAAAGCTGTGGAAGCTATGAAAAGCTGTGAAAGGACTTGGCAGTGTCCTGCCTAAAAACCTTCTACTGAAGGACTTACCTGGAAGGACTGTTTAACTGTGATTGCAGTTCTGAGCTGTACAAGTCGGTGAGACTGTTATTTCTTTTGTTTTTGCTGCTGCTAAGCCATTTAAGTTTAATAAACCTCAGTTTTGATTTAAGAAGCATGTGTCCTGCGATCAAGCTGGTCCCCCAAACATTACAATGTATAATGACATTTTAATGAAACCAAAGTTACAATACTTTCCATTGAATAGAAATTGCTTATTAGCAGCCCTACAAGCTTAAAAAAAACACAAAGTGATATTGAATCTTCCAAAACCGGACACAGACAAGATTAAAAATCTACCAGGGGTTCGAACCATTCCTGCTTCATCCAAAACTTTTTTTTGAAAAGTAGACACCTACATGTGATGGCTTATATGCTTGAATGCTTTCTAAGGAGAAAACCAAAACCCAGCACACTCTAATATGTAAATAACCTCAGCTCCTACATCCATTGTGCAGCTAACTAATACTGTGATAGGTGGCCTCATTGGCCAGTATGAGGTGATGGAGGTGAGTTTTTGTCATGTCCCATTTTAAAACCTGAAGTTGCTATTTGTATGTTAGAATACCTCAGGGAGCATCAGCAATCCATGAACCTGCCTGTAGACAAATTTAGGTGTATAATGTATATGGTGTCATTGTTAGCAAAAAGTTAAACAATAAAAAGTCTTAATTTTTGTTTGAAAAATTATCATTTTTGGTTTGATCCTCACTTTCTTCTGCAGACCATAAGTGTAGTGATGGGCGTTCGTTTTGCTCTCAGTGTGGCCAATCTTTTTTATGGCCCACTGGGAGAAAGATTGTGTTCAGGGATTGCTTTTAGATGCTGGTCTACTACAAGAGGTTTATTGATGATATTATTTTAATTTGTAAGGGAGACAAAGCCAGTCTGGAGGCATTTCTGGGAAAGTGAAATAGGAATAATAAAAACATCAGCCTCTTGTGGAATATAGATTTGCATCATATATTTTTGGGGGATTTGGATATTTTCAATGGGGAGATCGGATTATAACTCTTTTAAGCCGACTGACAGAAATGCTTATATTCCAATGAATAGTTTCCACCATAGCATGTGGCCGTGTAATATACCAAGAGGGCAGTTTGTGAGACTCAGACATAATTATTTGTTTGAGGAAGACTTTCTATCCCAATCCCAGGTGCTGGCACAGAGATTTCAACAAAAAGGGTATGAAAAAGACTCCATTAGTAATGAGATTGAAATGGTTGGGGCTCTAGATAGGCAATCCATAATAACTGGGACACAAAGCTGGAATGATGCCATAAATGATGAGTATTGCATGATTCTGGACTATAGTGTACAGTATAGGAAATTAGAAAGGATAGTAGCGAGGCATTGGGCGATATTTAAACAGGATTGTATCCTCGTCCCTTTGCTCCCTAAACATCCACAATTTATTTATAGAAAAGCGCCCTCACTCTGAAACTATATTGCCCCAGGGATGGTGGATTCCCCTGTTAACTCAGAGAATATAATTATTTCATTCTTGTCGGGGTTCTATACTTGTGGGAGGTGTGCAGCTTGTAAAAGTTGTAAGGGGAATGTTAAAAAACTGAAAGAGTTCATCTCTTCAGTGACCAAGAAGCAGTACATAATTAAAGCACTACACAAGGGCCCATGCTCGAGTGCGAGTGTGGGTTACAATACATTGGGAGGACCTCCAGGGCCTCCAGGGCCCTGCATGTGAGGATAGGTGAGCATGTAAATAAGAAGGGTGTGAAACCCACCGTGTGTCAAGACAATTTAGAATTTGTCATAAAAGTACCGAGGTACCTCAAGTTTTGTGGTATCGAGAGGGTCACCAAATATTGGAGGGGAGGAACCTTAGTTCGGCATTTGAGCCGCAGGGAGTCTTTTTGGATTCATGAGACTAAAGTATTGACTCCCAGTGACTTAAATGTCTAATTCGATTTAAATTGCTTCATATCGAATAGATGCTTTAATGATTCCCAATTTCACATGTGTTTTACGTTTTGTATTGCATGTGTATAAGAGTAGAAGCGATCTTGTTTAATATGAGCTTGCTGTCATGTAGTTGAATTAGAGTCCTGGCGTCTGGTTTCCATGGTGCTGGATATTGTATTTATAGAGGCGGGTTGATCGAGCAGCTCTGTTCCTGCTGACGAAGTCCCGCCCGGGGACGCAACCCGTACGGTGGGAGGAGTTGCGTATGACGTCACTCGCGGCCATCTTTCAGGTTGAAATACTGTATCGAGTGCTCTCTTTATGCACTTGTACGTTTTTCATCTACCTTTAAATAAATATGTAACTATACAGAGAGCACTAGATGTCCATTTTAATTTATTTATATACACGGAGGAATCGCCATCTCAGCCACGGATTGGTTAGTGGAGGTATGATACCCCTGATTTATGGGTCTTATGTAGGAAGTGAGCGGTTAGTGAAGTTGGAGATGACGGGGTTGGATGCACCATGACACTCGTATGTCTCCTGAGCACCTAATCTTACAGCGGCAAATCTATGTGGATGGATGATTACCTTCATATGGACTTTATGTTTTCATTAATCTTTTGCGCTGCACTGTTTTGTTTATTATGTAAAATGTTTTTGGTTTGATAAATTACGCTAATGCCAAGGGCATAAAATCTACAGCCACCTATAACGGACTAAATGAAAGAATTTTTTTTTTAATTATTATTATTATTATTATTATTATTATTTGGTAGAGTAAGCGAAGGTTATAGCCCCTGTCAGATTTGCCCTTAGTTCTACTTTAACTGAATCATCCTTTTAAACTCTATGAGCTACATTAAAAAAATTGCTGGAGAACTTCAAAAGAACAGTTCTTCATTCAGGGATTGTTAACAGATGTTCAGTTTTGCAAGTTTTGCATTACCATATGTGGTTGGTTAATTACCTTTTATTTATTTTTTAAAGTGTAAGGTGGATCAAGCAGGCAATACATAAATCATGGTCAACCTCGAAAATCAATCGGATAGAAGTGCTAAAAGATAGAATGTTGTTTACTTAGCAAATGTTGAGTTTGCGAAGTGAATAATTGCAAATAAGGTAGACCTGTGTTCACTTTGAAGACCCAGTCACATGTGATGGAAATTCAAAAACAGGATTTTTTTTAGCAGATGATTAGCTTATTGAAGGGGACACAACATCACCTTATTATCAAAAATTAATAAACATTCTCTGCTGCTTTTATAGAAAGCAGCATATAACTATACCTTATAAAGAAGCAAGTGCCACATAGAAAAAGTAAAGTGATCTTTCCCACATGCTTTCCTACTAGGTCTAGACATTTGTTTTAAAGGCTTATGTCTAAAGCCTTACACACGTGCTGAATATCGTCCGAAATAAGCCTGTATAGTAGAAACCAGCCAATGTTCGGTCCGTGTGTACAGGTCATTGTCAGACAGAAGCTGATCTCATGACCGGTTTCTGTCAAACGAGCATGCTGGAAAACCAGCAGCCAATTGGCAACTGATCAGCGCCTGTCGGAACACAATAGCACAGTTGGGGGATCATTGTACTAACATTGCATAGTTAGCACAGCGAGCGCCTACGTTTTTTTGTCGTTCAGGCCACTGGGATGAACGAAAAAAACATACTATGTGTACCAGGCATAAGAGTTTGGACCGGAGTTAGCTTCTTTGGTCTCCTTAGGCTTGGTGAACCATGTTTTTAATAATCAAAGGGGTTGATTGAAGGCCCATACACCTGATAAGAAAATCGGAAGAAACATTTGGTCTGACGACAGATCTGCCGTTTTTCTGATCGTTAGTACGGTGCTCTTGACAGCCAATTCCAAATTTTCAGACGACAAAAGCTGAAGGTGCAGGCTATAAAATGTTTATCGTACGTGAACAAAACATCCGATTTTCACTTGATTAATACAGTTTTCTTACAAAAAAAAATCATAGGAGTAGGACTGTGCATGCACTTCTGAAGTTGAATTTAGTTGTATGAGAATTTTCGTATGTCGAGTAACCTCTTCACTTTTGATAGGAGACTAACATGCAACAAAAAACAGATGAAAATTCATCCGACAATCTGATCGTGCGTACCAGACTTTACTAAAGGTGAAACATACAAAATCTGGAGCAGCTCTGCATGGAAATCAATCAGCTTACAGTTTTTTATTTTAAAGCTTAAGGGCCCTTTCACACGGGCGGATCAGTAATGATCCGCGCTGTGTGTCCGCAAAAGCTCAGCGGGGATCCTCCGTAAAATCCCAGCTGACTGTCCCCGCACACTGTGTCTTTCCGATCCGGCAGACGGAAGAAAAATAGGATTTTCTTCTGTCCGCAAATGCGGATCTTTGCGGAGGCGGACGATTACGGGTGTCAGCGGATGGTCATCCGCTGACACCCGTAATCACATAGGGACCAATGTATGTCCCATTTTCATCCGCAACGGACAGATGAAAATGCGGACATACGGTCCGCACGTGTGAAAGGGACCTTATTGCACAAGCTGCAGTTAGAAGTTGATTGGTTACCACGCACAGTTGCACCAGATTTTGCACTCTCCAGTATTGGTAAATCAACCTCAAAGTGTATCCAATGCCAGACAGTTTTTTTGTTTTTTTAATTATCAGCCCAGTACACATATCATAAAACAACTTGCAACTTACAAGTCCTAAAATATTTGTTTTGGAGTGTCTCTTGTTTTAATATAAGCCATTATGTCATTTATTATTAAATATTACATTAAATAAAAAAAGTGGCTCAAAAAAACCTACATTTGAAACACTAGCTTAGGCCGGATTCACACCTATGCATTTTTAGTGCATTTTGCAGATTTGCACTACAGTCCATTTAACATGGTTTCCAATTTGACACGTTCTGTAGTGCCAATTAGCAATGTTGTAAAAAGCACTAAAAATGCATAGGTATGAATCAGGCCTTCGTTAACAGACAGTTTTTCCAGTTTTATAAATGTGTACAAATACTAAATCAGTGACTTGAAAAATTGTGAAAATGTACATCAAATGTTAATTCTAATCTAAGTTTAATTGAGTGTATACAAGCAAGGATAAAAAAAAATCTGCTTTATTTGAGACCAGTTACTGTAATTTAGGTAAAGGGAAAAGTGTGCTTCTATTCAGACATTTAAAGTCAGGGACATTTTTAGAGGTTCTTAATAAAATGCAGGAAAGCTGTTTTATAATTGCATGTTAACAAAAGACAGCATTTGATGCTTAGGATTTGTGGTACAGGCAGGTACTGCAGTGACAAGCTGTATGGTTTTCAATCTTCACGTCCTTTACCGTAACCTGGAAAATAAATATAAAATTCTGAAGCAAATAACAAAACAAGTACAAGTGGAACTTTAATACAATTTTACATATGGTTCACACTTAGTGATCAATGGGATATTGCTGTTGATCATAGGCGTGTGCAAGGGGTGTGCCAGGTGTGCCTGGGCACACCCTTATCCTGGGGTTAGCAACCTGTCAATGGTGGGAAGGTGACAGGTAAACCGCAATCCTTCCTTGCTGACCCTCGGAACCTGGACAGGAGAGGTGGCGGGGTGGAATTTAGTGGAACCAATCTGTAGTTTCCTTCTGCAGCAGCTGAAAGTTGACTTCTCCTCCTCTCCCTTTTGTCAACATTCAGCTGCCACAGGAGGAAAATGTATGGGATAGGTACTAATATATGCCACCCTCTTTTGCCTGTTCCTCTTCCTTCTGTTGCCCGGGTTCCCAATGTGCTCCCCTGTTCCTCCTTTCTCCTATTATTTCAGGATGGAGAGCAGGGAAGAGGCTGGTAAATATGTCAAATTCATATGTGTTAGAGCTTTGGGGTGCACACCCTTATGCAATAAGCTGCGCACACCTATGCTGTTGATATATGAACATTTTGGATCTATAGACAAAACGTATTTTTTTTTCGTTTTAGAAAGAGCAAGTATTGCTTAGGAGTTGGACCCTGTGTTTTCCGTTGGGAAGACTTATCTGTCACAGAGACGCAGCAAGCAGTCAGAAATCTCTCAAAAGTAATGGGAAATCCCCTCTTAGGCCCCATACACACGAGAGGATTTATCCGCGGATACGGTCCAGCGGACCGTATCCGCGGATAAATCCTCTCGAGGATTTCAGCAGATTTCTATGCGATGGCGTGTACACACCATCGCATTGAAATCCGCGCCGAAATCCTCTGGCGATGACGTGTCGCGCCGTCGCCGCGATTATGACGCGGCGACGGGCGCGACGCTGTCAAATAAGGAATTCCACGCATGCGTCAAATCATTACGACGCGTGCGGGGAATCCCTTTGGACGGATGGATCCGGTGAGTCTGTACAGACGAGCGGATCCATCCGTGGGATCCGATTCCAGCAGATAGATATGCTGTGCATGTCGACAAATATTTATCTGCTGGAATTCGGAAATATCCGCGGATAAATATCCGCCGGAGTGTACACACCATAGAATCTATCCGCTGAAACCCATTCGATGGGATTTATCTGCGGATAGATTCTATCGTGTGTACGGGGCCTTAGACAGTTATCATCATAGAGGTGTCCCCATTTAGAGATTTACCCTCACCTCATGTTCCAGAGACAGTGTACATTTCTGGATTTCTCGTTACTTTCTGTTACAGTGAGAATGGTTACCAATACAAATAGAGAGGGTTAATCCCCCACGTGAAGAGCAATAAAAACCTTATTCTATCCAAAAAACAACCAGAAATTAGGCTTTTGATACACTTTAAACTTTGATACACTTTAAAGAGTAACTTCACTTTTGTTGAGAAAAAAACATTCACCTCTAGGTGATCTATGTACATTTCAAGGATTTTAACAAACTTTGCTGCAAATTTCTACCTTTTGTTTTTATTATTTGTGACCATGTGCTCTGTAAGTCTGTATGGGAGTGGTTTCATAATATCAATAAGTTGCTGCACTTGCAGGGCTCGAATTAGGAAGATTGCAGGGTCTGCATGCCTTTAGGTGTGATTTCTTATTGGGAGTATCATACCAAAAACCTGATGGAGGACTCAACCTAAGCAAGTTGGGCTGGAGAAGGACCGCTTTCACGTAATAGTGTCACAGGGAAGCTGGATGGGAGCTATCTCTGGATATTGTGAGTAAGGCCTTTTGCCTAGAGTTACAGATGTGCTTGTGCAGTTTATCATTTTAACCACTTAACCCCCGGACCATATTGCTGGTCAAAGACCAGAGCACTTTTTGCGATTCGACACTGCGTCGCTTTAACTGACAATTGCGCGGTCATGCGACGTGGCTCCCAAACAAAATTGGCGTCCTTTTTACCCCACAAATAGAGCTTTTTTTTGGTGGTATTTGATCACCTCTGCGGTTTTTGAATATTTTTTACTTTTTGCTATAGAAAATATCCCCCAAAAATATATAAAAAAAATTTTTTTCCTCGGTTTAGGCCGATGCGTATTCTTCTACATATTCTTCATAAAAAAAAATTGCAATAAGCGTTTATTGATTGGTTTGCGCAAAAGTTATAGCGTTTACAAAATAGGGGGTATTTTTATGGCATTTTTATTAATATTTTTTTTTTTACTAGTAATGGCGGTGATCCGCGTTTTTTTTCCGGTACTGCGACATTATGGCGGACACTTCGGACACTTTTGACACATTTTTGGGACCATTGGCATTTTTATAGCGATCAGTGCTATAAAAATGCATTGGATTACTATAAAAAGTGAAGGGGTTAACACTAGGGGGCGGGGAAGGGGTTAAGTATGTTCCCTGGGTGTGTTCTAACTGTAGGGGGGGTGGACTCACTAGGGGAAATGACTGATCACTGTTCATACATTGTATGAACAGACGGTCAGGCATTTCTCCCCTGACAGGACAGGGAGCTGTGTGTTTACACACACAGCTCCCGGTTCTCACTCTGTAATGAGCGATCGTGGGTGCCCGGCGGTGATCGCGACCGCCGGGCACGCGCGCGGGAGTCAGGAGCGAGTGGGCCTATTGGCTGCTGGGAGAGATGATGTAGATCTACGTGATCTCGCCCAGCAGAGCCGTCCTGCAGCCGTAAAACTGCGGCGGCTGGTCGGCAAGCAGTTAAAGAGAGTGCTCCTAATCTCATCTTGCTACCTGTATAAAACACCTGTCCACAGAAGCAATCAATCTGATTCCAATCTCTCCACCATGACCAAGATCAAAGAGCTGTACAAGGATGTCAGGGACAAGATTGTAGACCTACACAAGGCTGGAATGAGCTACAGAACCGTCGCCAAGCAGCTTGGTGAGAGGATGACAACAGTTGGTGCAATTATTTGCAAATTGGAAGAAATACAAAATAACTATCAGTCTCCCTCAGTCTGCGGCTCCATACAAGATCTCACCTTGTGGAGTTTCAATGATCATGGGAATGGTGAGGAATCAGCCCAGAACTACACAAGAGAATTTTGTCAATGATGTCAATGCAGCTGGGACCATGGTCACCAAGAAAACAATTGGTAACACACTACGTTGTGAAGGACTGAAATCCTGCAGCGCCCGCAAGGTCCTCCTGCTCAAGAAATCACATGCACAGGCCCGTCTGAATTTTGCTAATGAACATCTAAATGATTCAGAGGAGAACTGGGTGAAAGTGTTGTGGTCAGATGGGACCAAAATCTATCTCTTTGGCATCAACCCAACTCTCCATGTTTAGAGGAGGAGGAAAGCTGCCTATGACCCCAAAAACACTATCCCCACCGTCAAACATAGAGTTGGAAGCATTATGCTTTGGGGGTGTTTTTCTGCTAAGAGGACAGGACAATTTCACTGCATCAAAGGGACGATAGACAGGGCCATGTACTGTCAAATCTTGGGAGATAACCTCCTTTCCTCAGCCAGGGCATTGGAAATGGGTCGTGCATGGGTCTTCCAGCATGACAATGGCCCAAAACACATGGCCAAGGCAACAAAGGAGTGGCTCAAGGAGAAGCACATTAAGGTCAGGAGTGGCCTAGCCAGCCTCCAGACCTTAATCCCAAATATGTGGAGGGAGCTAAAGGTCTGTTCTGTCCACCATATATCTATGCTGATTACCTGTTTCTGTGTTGTTCTGTTTATTTGATTTACTGTATGTGTAGTTGAGGAAGTTGTTAGTAAGCAAGGAATTCTGGGTAAAATCTTCACAGGAAGTGAAGCAGCCACCATTCTTTGAGAAGATACTGCAGGAAGCAAGACAGGTATTTCTCAATCTATCGCCATCACCCCTTAGAGAACTTAAAAAGTATGTTTTTACTATCTCATCTTATATTGTAGATCGTTGTTTCTGTAATGTATGCTGTAATGTATGCAATATTGTACTTATTGAGGTCAATTTCTGTTATTTTGTAGTTTCACCTGGCTTGTTTTAATAAAACTGAGATCAAAGAAATATGGTATCTGAAATGTATGGAACAAGTAGGTTTAGCTATATGTCCTTAAGACAGAACATGAGTTACTAAACGTCAGTCTTGAAACCTTTATGACTTGGACGGGATCTGCAAAGAGCAGTGGGACAAAATCCCTCCGGAGATGTATGCAAACCTGGTGGCCAACTACAAGAAACGTCTGAAGCCTTGTACACATGACCGAGAAACTCGACGGGCGAAACACATCGTTTTGCTCGTCGAGTTCCTTGTTAGGCTGTCGAGGAACTCAGCAAGCCAAATTTCTCCATTCCCGTCGAGGAAAAAGAAGACAGGCTCTCTTTTTGGCTCGATGGGATCCTCGACAGTTTCCTCGTCGAAAAGTGTACACACGACCGGTTTCCTTGGCAAAAAAAAAACACAGCAAGTTTCTTGCTGTTTTTTGCCGAGAAACTCGGTCGTGTGTACGAGGCCTGACCACTGTGATTGCCAACAAGGGTTTTGCAACCAATAACTAAGTCATGTTTTGCAAAGGAGTCAAATACTTATTTCACTCATTAAAGTGCAAATCAATTTATAACTTTTTTGAAATGTGTTTTTCTGGATATTTTTGTTATTCTGTTAACATAAACTGACCACTAAAATTATAGACTGATCATTTCATTATCAGTGGGCAAACGTACAAAATCAGCAGGGGATCAAGTACTTTTTTCCCTCAATGTATGCTATATTTTTTTTTGTATGTGCTATTTTTTTTCCAATGAAAGTGGAGTTAGCCTTTTATGCCTTGTTTCCACTGAACGGAACGGTTCGGGTCAGTATGTTTGGAACGGTTTAGAATGGACCGGTCTATTCTCGTGAGTGTTTCCACTGCAAATTGTAACGTCGGGACCATACAGGATTTAGAAAAAATGCCTAGCGCGTCCACCAATCAGTGAGATGTATTTGTAGGTCCGCCCTAATGGTTCCATTTCTATGGCCCCACATCTGAAGCAGGACCCAGAATGGTCCGGTACGGTTCGCTTTTATGGCACGCTTTCATAATGGAAACACCCAAAATAGCGTACCGAACCGATTGCAGATAGTAGATAAAAAAAATAAAGTAGGAATTTAAACATATTGCCCTACTTTTTATATATATATATATATATATATATATATATATATATATATATATATATATATATATATATATATACAGGGCTTTTTTTCAGGGGGAACTTGGGGGAACTCAGTTCCACCACCTCTGGCTCTAACCCTTTGGTGCCTGCTCACTACAATCACTTGTAAACACAGAAGTCTGGTTTCTGCGTTTACAAGCAACAGCTCTGCACTCTGTGTGTAACCCCCTGAACTCTGCACTCTGTATGTAATGCAATCCTGGTATTTAATGCCCCTTTAAGACCCTTCTACTGTTTGTGAAATCTAAACGGGTCGTGGTTGAGTTCCTGCACCTATTTTCGGAGAAAAAAAGCTCTGTATATATATATGTATATATATATATATATATATATATACATATATATATATATATATATATATACATATACATATATATATATATATATATATATATATATATATATATATATATATATATATATATATATATATATATAAATTAGTCCTTAAACTGTTTATATAAAATTGTCAAAGCTGATATCTGACTGCCAAAGATACTTTTCTTTAAACTTGACAGGTGTTGCCAACAGCTAATTTTTCTCTAGAGACAAATGCTATTGAGAGTGTTTTAGCAGCTGCACAAATTGTTTTGTGGATGGCCTGCCACCCTTTAAAAGATATTTACTGCATTTGCTTTGTTTAAATCCCACCATGCATACTATATGCATAAGGGCGTATTCTGTTCCTATGTTTGCATAGGTTTCCATCCTACAACCATACTATTATTTCAGTGTAGTCTTCTCCAGGCCAGTAAACACTTTGGGATTGATTTACTAAAACTGAAGAGTGCATAATCTGGTGCAGCTCTGCATAGAAACCAATCAGCTTCCAGGTTTTTATGTCAAAGCTTAATTAAACAAACTAAAGTTAGAAGCTGATTAGCTACAATGCACAGCTGCACCAGATTTTGAACTCTCCAGTTTTAGTAAATCAACCCTGATGTAATATATTGAGACTATTTTCATGAAAAACAGAAACAAACATTTATATCCACAGGCTCATTGAAGAGCTCTTATAATTATTTAATACAGGAAATACATGACAAATATTCAGATCCAATTAAAGGGGTTGTAAAGGTTTGTTTTTTATTTTCTAAATAGGTTCCTTTAAGCTAGTGCATTGTTGGTTCACTTAACTTTTCCTTCGATTTCCCTTCTAAATGTTTTTTTTTCTTTGTCTGAATTTCTCACTTCCTGTTCCTCCTCAGTAAGCTGTTCTGGCTGGCCAACCCCCAGCCAGAACGGCTCGGATTATGGGGGCAAGTTTACTGAGGAGAAACAGGAAGTGAGAAATTCAGACAAAGAAAAAAAACATTTAGAAGGAAAAACGAAGGAAAAGGTAAGTGGACCAACAATGCACTAGCTTAAAGGAACCTATTTAGAAAATAAATAACAAACCTTTACAACCCCTTTAAATGATTACAAACCAGCACCTTCTTTCTGAAGTAGCATATTTATTTATTCAACTAAATCCTATCTTATTTTAAAAATGTAACACTTTACTCTGTTTCCTTCCACCAACTTTAGCCAGACTTCATTTAAAAACATTTTCCAAGATGTCCATTAATTTCCACATTGTTGTATTCCATAACTATTACATTTGTTGAAAATTTTGTAATAACATAACTGTGAAGGTTTTAATTTACACATTGTTATGAAGAATAAGAAGTAAAGCAGTTAAAAAGTAGGTCTTTTTATCTAAAGCTGGAGATTTGAGTGCATATTCTCAGGAAGCTCAAACAAACCTAGGGCAGGTTTCTATATTAAGTTATTTGGCTGGTGAGTTTGCCAGGAGCTAGATTTTCAAGTTCACCAGATGGATCAGTGAGTTCTCTATTTCATTACTGAAAACATCAAAATGTTAGAAAGCTAACCTGGTTAGAATTGTCACTGGTTTACCTTTGTTGATTATTATTGATTTAAATGGTAATTAAAATAATTATAAAATATTAATATTATGCGTCTCAACCTGATAATTAGATCTGTATAAACAGTAAGTTATGGCAGGGCTCAAAATTTCAAGTCCTGAGCTACTAGCCAGGCCTCAAGGGTTACTCGCCACCAGTTGCCCAACCCAGCCTGCCCCGCCCCTAATTTCGCCCCTTAACACGCCCTCACAAATTATCTCATGAAATGACACTTAAATGTTTTATGCAGAATTAAGTTATAAAAATAAATATTAACAACAACTGTATCCATGCCCACCAATGCAGGCAGCCTGTGTCCACCAAATGCAGCCTGTGTCCACCAAATGCAGCCTGTGTCCACCAAATGCAGCCTGTGTTCACCATGCAGCCTATGTCCACCAAATACAGCCTGTGTTCACCATGCAGCCTGTGTCCACCATGCAGCCTGTGTCCACCATGAAAATTTTGGCTTGACATTACTATACAGCAGCCCTCAAAATGTCCACCAAATGCAGCCTGTGTTCACCATGCAGCCTATGTCCACCAAATGCAGCCTGTGTCCACACAATGCAGCCTGTGTTCACCATGCAGCCTATGTCCACCAAATGCAGCCTGTGTCCATCAAATGCAGCCTGTGTTCACCATGCAGCCTGTGTTCACCATGCAGCCTGTGTTCACCACATGTAGCCTGTGTTTACCACATGCAGCCTGTGTCCACCATGCAGCCTGTGTTCGCCAAATGCTGCCTGTTTCCACCATTCAGCCTGTGTCCACTATGCAGCCTGTGTCCACTATGCAGCCTGTGTCCACTATGCAGCCTACCTGTGCAGGGGAGGAGAGGAACTTATATTGGACGGGTGATCTGTCTATCAAAGTCCCGGGACCAGAAGGCGGGGCTGGATCTGACAGTGAGCGTCAGGGAACACGGCAATTAAAAAAGGAAACTGTTATCGCTGTGTTCCCCGCACTGCGCTCTAAACATCCGGGTGGCTCTCTCTCTCTTCCCCCTCTGCGATCACTGGGAGAAGGAGTCCCATTCCACACAGGCTGCCAGCGGTGCTCACCCCCCGGCTCCCAGGCAACCCTTCCTTGTTAGCCCTCAAAATCCACTCGCAAAATGCAAGCAGGCGAGTGGATTTTTTGAGGGCTGAGTTATGGTATATGGTTACACTGTTTCTGCAATTCACGGTATTCCTTGTTGAACTGTGAAATTAATCTCAGTCTAGAGAGGTGGTTGTCATCACTGCCCTAGACATTTTCAGATAACTGTGTACAGAAAGTTGTTGGAGGTTTCTGAAGTACATATGACTATTCAGCTAACTAAGCATATTTTATTCTTAGAATGATACCATCTGACAACATATGTCCAGTTTTAACAGTTCATCACTGTTCCCCTGTCTCCATCGTCATGTGAATGTCTAAGCCCAACTTGGTCACACATAAGCCCTTTGACCTAGCATTGAGTCTGATTAAGGTATCCATAGCAACAATCATCCATGTATAGGAAACAGTGCAATTGACCAAAGCAGGTTTCCAGCATACCCTTAATGGCTCTGATTGTTTTGTTTTTCATAGAAAATCAATGACTCTTTAACAATGTTAAACAATTTTTGCAACACATCTGGGCAGTAAATAACAATAGATATGACCCAGCCACACTACTGCCCCACTTCTTTACCATAACTACCCATGAAAACCTGTGTTGGCAGTGAGTAGGTGCATTATTACAGCATGTGCATGTATGTGTTTGTTCATGTGCATTCCTATAGGTATAACTATTTTTTGTGGATGCAGTGTTACACAGGCGACTAATTTAAAGTAGAACACCATTTACTACATAGGCATGCCAGGAATGCCATCAAAGCCCAATTCCAGTCAGAACTTTATTTTTATTGTTGGCTAGAGTGGAGAAGTGTTAAAGAAAAAAAGAAAACTCTGTAAAGTTTCTCAATAGATTTCTAATCACTTGTCAAATTATTATTATCAAACTGTTGATGGTTGTCATAAACAATTAAAGGGGTTGTAAAGGTTTGTTTTTTATTTTCTATATAGGTTCCTTTAAGCTAGTGCATTGTTGGTTCACTTCCTTTTTCCTTCAAAATGTTTTTCTTTCTTTGTCTGAATTTCTCACAGGAGGAACAGGAAGTGAGAAATTCAGACAAAGAAAAAAAAACATTTAGAAGGGAAATTGAAGGAAAAGGTAAGTGAACCAACAATGCACTAGCTTAAAGGAACCTATTTAGAAAATAAAAAATGAACCTTTACAACCCCTTTAAGGGTGAAGAGAAATTGCCCTAACGTAGCCACAAATAGCAATTTTTTGAAGATGCACTGCCATGTTTTTATTGCTTTTCTGTATCTCTATTGGGAGGGACACAGAGAAAAGAAGGGGTTGGACTTTTGGCCTGCACAAGTTAAAACAAGATCAACAGCTTCAAGTAAAATATTTTGAATACATGTGAATTTCTTACTCTGTATTGAGTCTTTGCCACACAGCACTTAGCTTCAGAGGTAATGTTCTTTGGCACCAACATTGTCTTCTTTGATCTCATTGGGGTAGGGTATGCCCTAGAATAGCAGCATCCACTGCACTGATAAATTCGACCTATTCCCATGTTAGAAAAACGCAGGTTTTCCTTCAGTCTGCATTCAGGGCAACCTGATAAATAAAACAAACAAACTCTGATATTCTTGATTGATACATAAAAGTGAAGTTCTGACACTTTCTCAAAAACATATTTTACATATATTACTATCATACACTGCAACTAGTCAACTGCGTATTTCAGCAAAGCAATAGGGATTTCAATGCAAATCCACTCTGCATGTTACTTTGAAGTCCCTGTATGCTACATGCAAAACCAGTTTCCAGCTGTACTTTAACAAATAGGCTGGTCCCAGGGCAAGTGACATTAAATCAATCATCTCTGGAATACTGTTACATCATTAAGGCCAGCCTGAGACTCCAGTTTGTATATTATTAATAGTCAGTGACATCAGTATATGGCACAACGCTTTTCCCAGCTGTCACAAAAAACTTTAATATCCTTCCCCTACAAAAAATAAATAAATTAGTCACTCTATACAGCTTTAACAAACTTACTAATCATCCACTGCATAGAACTTCAACTTGACTGATAATTTTTATGTAGCTTTTAAACAAAAGGTGACTGTTCTTAGGGATTTTTTTCATGATATGCCCACTTCAAATTGTGGTTTGTGACAAGTTTACTTCAATGCTAATCCCACAGTTTAAGCTATATTACAACTCTAAAACTTAAATTGCTAACAAAGAAGTATCTTTTAGATGTAAACATCCTTACCTGGAGTCGAAAAATTATCATCGGGAAAGGTATAGAGGACATGCATACAGACTGACAAAAAGATCAGTGCAAGTGCTATGCATTTTCCATAACAATCCATAGTGTGTCTGAAATAAAAGACAAGTATTTTCATTAGTTAAAATAATTTAAAATGTTTTGACATGTTATTGTACACGGGTGAGGTGTCTTATTCTAATTTGGCGCACTGTGCCTGAAATATGTCATACTGCATTAACATTATCCATTTCAAATGCATAGTCGTCTACACAATTACCATTAAGAAATGTTTGGCATCAAGCCTGTATTAAATACATTTCCTATTTTTTTAGAGCATTGTTTAACCTATTAAGGACTAATCATTGGGGATATACCAATATATAAATAAATGAATGGCAAAGCTTTTAAAATGTACTCAGTATTCTGGTTTTGTATATAAAGGAATGACACTTATGGGAATATATTTATAACATATATTAACTGTCACACAAATGAAAATACTGCTGTTTGTTGGCAATGTCACACATATGCTGATCTCACCCTTTCACTATTGGTTCCTTGGGAATCACTGTTAAATAATATTGTTTATTAAGGAAATGCATTGTTTGTTAGGAAATGCAGGGCCAAGGGACAGAAAATGTGCGTAGGTTTTATATACAGTATATGCACACAGTACACAACATTTCACAACTTCTTCTAACTAGCCTGCATTAACTGTCCTTTGCCTAAATTATGTCGAATTGTAATGCAAACATGGCTGAGTTGTAATAAATGTAAAAGCTGTAAACAAAATCATCTGTCATTAATATTCTCCAGATCGACTAGATGTCCTAAACCTAGCAGAATTTAGTATGACTACCATGCCATATTGTATCCTGGGTTACACCAATATACAACTTCTAGTAAGTACATTGGGTTACTGGCTCCAGGAAGCTTATTGGCAGTTAGTGGTTTTATTATGGGGATTGATTATGTGTTTTCATTCTCTTTGTCTGTGTTTTGTGGGGAATTATAAGTTGTTATATTTATTTTTCTTATACATATTGTTCGGTAGTGCAGCCCATTGTTGCATTGAAGGATTATTTGCTTATTGAAAGCATTGCTCTCTTTTATGATTAAACACTTACCGATGCTGATTCTTTTGTTTTTTTATGGCATACACTGCTAAGAGGTATCGGTTTTATCAATGTAGAATTGAATTACATTCAATTATTCATTGTTACATTGTTACATTATTACATTGTTTTTAAGCTTTCACCAATATAAATATAAACCCACACACATTCAATCCATTAACACCAAAGATCTGATTATTTTCTTTAACCTTGCCATATTGTTAGTCTTTCTCTGCAGAAATCACTGTTAAAGTTAAAGTTAAAATTTAAAACAAACATATCCACCCGGGAAATTCCAATAATGCTCCAAAATGTACTCGAATGTTGTGCAAAAAAAATATTCTTATTTTAGTCTTATAGCTAGTATTGTCAAGTGAAAGAAACGGCACTTCATTCTTCGTCACACTCCAGCATACACCTAAAATGACTTGAAAAGATTCCTTTGCATATTTTCATATAAATACTATATCAACCAGGTACTGGGTACATTTTTACATTATTTGTCGAAGAAAGCAATTCTATATCAAGTCTCACTTTATGCCATAAGTACAAAAAAAAAACATTAGTTACTGTATGTATTTGCTTCCAAAGCTTATGTTCGGGATAATAGGGGCATTTTATCTGAAAAAGCAAATAAGTGCAATGCCAGGTAAAAAAATATTTAACAACTAAGTGTATTTAAAATCGCAACATGCCTATTTTCTCCTAGGAGTATATTATTTCCCTTGAAAAAGAGTTGGCTGCCACCTAGTGCATGAAAAGCAGTGCAGGCTCTGTTGGTATTCATGCAATGTTTTTTTTTTTTTTTTTCGTACGGCCAAATGTAATTGGCATTAAAGCATTCCATGCTTCCAGGTATACAAAAATGTGACTACTGGCAACGTTTAGGATTATTACAGCAGTGACCTTTTTAACCACATGGAAAAAAACTGTAAAAAAACAGCAGACCATTATGCATTTAATTATTCAGTAGGTATTGTTACGGCAGAATTGTCCCTGCATACAACTTAATTACGGAGTTTTTGTTTAAAAGTGGAATGGCAAAGACTGATCGGTGAGCGTTGACTTTTAAACACTTTTGCTTAGTGTTAGAGCCGACAGGCAGACCAGAATGGTTAGTGAAAGTAGATATGTGTCCCTAGATGTATGACACTTCAAAGAACTAACAATTCTTTTTTCACAATTTGTGTAGTCTACTTTTGCATACTTGGCTGTTGCGCAAACTAGTTATAAGTTTGTTAAATCCTTCAAAAAGTTAAATAAAAATACATAATTTTTATTACAAAATGAGCAGCTTTAACATTATCTACTAGGTCCATTAGGTTAAATAGATACTATAACATCATTACACCATCACAGGGTTGTACTAGTAGTAGCTTTAGAAAGTGCCATGTCCTGAATAGTATAGGAGAAAATTGGATGGAAAACATGGATTTTTAGGCACCAGATTGAATTAACATAAATACTTCTATTTGTTTTTCAGGAATTTATGTATTTTATTCATAAAACCAAAAGTAAAATAAGTAATCAGATCCGGCTACTAGTGTGATCAAGCGACCCAGACCATTAGGTTGAATAGACTGGTACATGTTGTGTTGTAAATGATGAAGTTAGAAGAAACACACATGCTTTAGGGCTCATTTGTTTAATCCTCAGGTCACATAACAGGTCTGAAGCAGTTATATCACAGTGAAGGGGAACATGTGAAGTTTTCCTGACCCAGGAATAGTGAGGGTCAGAGCAGGACCGCTGCTTCTGTAATACTCAGACCGCTTTCCCCCAGTAAAAAATCAAAGCTATTTCAAGGAATCTCAGATCAGGAGAGAGCTTAGAAAAATGTGTACACAGTACAAGTAAAGGGTCCATAACAGTTGGATCACATATTGAATATGCTCACCCTAGCTAGACTCATTACATTAAAATCATTACAGATGTCCAAAAGATTGAAATTTTACATTTTATACTTAAAAAAAATATTTAGGCAAGGCAATTGAGAGTTACATTTTTAATGATTAAATGATAAGTTTGCGCAATTAATCTTACCCAACATTTTTTAATTAACCAAACCAGCATAGCTAACATAGCATTTTTCACACAAAAGAGTATGAAAGACTCTATTACCTTTATCCTGCAATACAGGGAATGACTGCGTGGTTTGATGATCCCTTGATGTTAGTCTGAACGTCTGGGGTAGTTATTGACTTTTCACTTTCTCTTTTTATACCAGTTGCATCTATAGCGTGGGATTTAGCAGCTAAGCCAGGGATCAACTTTATGTCTGCTGGCTGTAGAGCAGCTCTTTATCTAATTACTTTTATATCTACTTAATCGTTTCATGTTTTTAAAATTCATTTCAGACGCACCTCTTGCCAAGCTGCCAGTGTGTCAAGTTAACATCAATAAGAACAACTCAAAATTAATTTCTAAATTTTCTGCTCACAGATAGTCTCAATGTTAAAATGTTCTAGTTCCGGAAGCTTATATAGTTACATAGTTAATTAGGTTGAATAATACTCATCTGGCATATTGCAAACTCCAGGAGTTTTGGTGCAGAAAAGAGGCAAACAATTTGAGACCAGTTTTTCCTTACAAAGAAAAAAGCATTTTTTAATGACCCCACAAATGCAATCAGATCATTTCTTTGCATCAAACTATTTTATCCTTTTATAATTACAACTGTATTAGTTATAAGAAAATATATTTTTTTTATTTTCTCTTAACTCCTTAGGCAACTAACTGTACAAAAAATCATTATTTTTTTTATCTCTGGGTGTATTCATACAAATAAATTAGACAACCACTAAGGTATAGAGTTGAGCGGACACCTGGATGTTCGGGTTCGAACCCGAACTTTAAAAAAAAAGTTCGGGTTCGGGAACCCGAACCCCGAACCCCGTTGTAGTCAATGGGACACCGACTTTTAGAAAAAAAATCCGCGGAGGTCCCCGCAAATTCAATAACCAGACCCTTTAGGTCTGGTATGGATATTAAGGGGAACCCCGCCGTCAATTTAAAAAAAAAATTACGTGCGGTTCCCCCTAAATATCCATAACCAGACCCTTCAGGTCTGGTATGGATATTAAGGGGAACCCCACCGTCAATTTAAAACAAAAATGGCGTGCGGTTCCCCCTAAATATCCATAACCAGACCCGTTATCCGAGCACGTTGACCTGGCCGGCCGCAGAAAAGAGGGGGGGACAGAGTGCGGCCCCCCTCTCCTGAACCGCACCAGGCCACATGCCCTCAACATGGGGAGGATGTCCCCATGTTGATGGGGACAAGGGTCTCATCCCCACAACCCTTGCCCGGTGGTTGTGGGGGTATGCGGGCGGGAGGTTTATCAGAATCTGGAAGACCCCTTTAACAGGGGACCCCCAGATCCTGCCCCCCCCCTAAGTGAATTGGTAATGGGGTACATTGTACCCCTAACATTTCGTCCGGGATCCAGAGCACAGCATCGCCGGTCGCCTGTGTCCACCGGAGACAGCCCGGCGAATGATGCTGCTGAAGCTATGACAATTCTTATATACCCCTACCATTTCACGAAGGAAGTGTAAAGTCTTGTAAAAAAAAACACACTGACACCGTAGAATAAAGTCCTTTATTAATAAAAAAAAAAAAAAAAAAACTCCAGCGGTGATAATCCACTCGTTCCCGGCTTCCTGTGTTGTCCTGATCCTGCGACGGCTGCGGGTGATCTCCAGCAATGAGAAGATCCTGCGTCGGGTGATCTCTGCTCCAGCGATGAGAAGATCCATCCATCCAGCGCAGCAGCATCCCCGACCTCCTCTCACCGCTGGACACAGCCCAGCGAATGAGCGGCTGAAGCTGTGACATTACTTATATAGAGGAGGCAGGGCCACCCGTGACGTGACCCCGCCCCATCTGATGTACCCTCTGCTACGTCACTGGGTAAGCCCAGGGTCTTTCCTCTTCCTGGTCCTAGTTAATATACAAGCACGCTAACATACAAACTAAATGCAATCCTACAGAATGCAGTGACCTACTAAGCTGGAAGGATTCAAGATTGCTCATGTATGCCACTTGACCCACGACTCCACAGAGGACCCTACAAAAAAAACTACTGCATACAGCATTAAAGTCTATCCGGCAGTTTGTTTGTGGATTGTCACTATAGAGAAGGGTTGTCTGAAAAAGACTGGGTGGATGAGTTGGCTCATTTTCTAATTGCAGTTCCCCAGCAGGCAAACTTTAACTTGGTACTATAATCAGCTTGTGACTTTCACATGTTGAAAGGTGATATTCAGGCTGAGGTAACTCCTAGCATGATTGTGAGCCCCGTTTGTGCCCTGCACTTTGAAAAGGCAAAACCTCACCAAACTCGCTCACATAATTCCTGGACATTCTGGTTTATGTTTTAGGGACTGCCAAGCGGCAGGAGATGTCCTCTATACGTAGTGGGCCTGTCCGATGCTAGGACATTTTTGGTCTAAAGTGTTCACTCTCCTTTACAAACTATTTGGCGTTCATGTGCCTAAAGACACACGGTTCGGTCTCCTACACTTCAAACCTCCAATAATCAATGTGCTGATTATCAGTGCAGTCCCTACAGTGCCCACCAGTGCTGCCAATAAGTGCCCACCAGCAGGGCTGCTGATAGAAATCATGGGAGCCCGTATAGCCTACCTGACAGGGCCAACTTCAGCCCCACCCCTGGTCCTGCCCCTGGCCCCTCCTTCAGCCCCACCTCTGGCCCTGCCCTTGGCCCCTCCATAGACCCCACCTTGAAAATAAGTTCAGGTTTTGGAATAAAAACAATATTTTTTACTTTCTGCTATAAAACATATCTGTAACGTACCTTAGGTGTGAGCCTGAGGTGTGGAGAGGGACCTCCTGTACAAGCCTGGTTTAGAGACCACTGGAGTGGGGACAGTGGTGGTAAGAGCACGGTGAGGTAAGGGTGCCTGTCTGATCCTCACTGCTTGGAGTGGTGGAGCAAGTGGAGACTGGAGCAGCTGGTACAGGAAGCAGCGGATGCAGGTCAGCAGGTGCAGGTTGCAGAGCAGAGGATGCAGGTCAGTAGCTGCAGGCTTGTAGAGCAAGGATGCAGGTCAGATGGTGCAGGTTTGTAGAGCAAGGATGCAGGTCAGTAGGTGCAGGCTTGTAGAGCAAGGATACAGGTCAGCTGGTGCAGGTTTGCAGATCAAGGATGCAGGTCAGTAGGTGCAGGCTTGTAGAGCAAGGATGCAGGTCAGCTGGAGCAGGTTTGCAGATCAAGGATGCAGGTCAGTAGGTGCAGGCTTGTAGAGCAAGGATGCAGGTCAGCTGTTGCAGGTTTGCAGATCAAGGATGCAGGTCAGCTGGTGCAGGTTTGCAGAGTCAGACAAGCCGGGTCATACACATCAAGGTAAACATCATAAGTGACAGTCAGAGAGTAGTCAAAGTCCAAGCTGGGTCTTGGCAACAGGCAGACAGGCAGATAACTGAGCAGGGTCAAACGAGCTGAGGTCAGGACTGGAGACAGAAGCGTGGTCAGAAAGCTGGGTCAAACACAGGAACAGGATACAGGCACAGAATCAGGAACTCAGGGAACAGAAGATCAAACCACAAGGGGTAACATCTCTGGAGCGTCTTTTATAGGCCGTTGGGTGCCAAAGCGCATCTAACGCACGCGCATGCGCATAAGCGTGTGCGAAGTCCGCGATTCGTGCATGCGTGAGTAGCCATGTGGCTGATTATACTAATAAATCATTATTTTAAACATACTGCACTTAGTAGGTGCACCTTTTTGTTTCTCACAGAACGATACAACTGCATAGAGGGCTTCCTAGGGGCCCCTTCATCGACAAGAGAGCCACTCTGAAGTAGTGAGGTGCTTTTCAGTGCCAAGGTGTCAGCAGCTTACCACAGTAAGTCCATCCAGGGGTGTAATCCTCCCAACAAAAGCACCCCACCACCTAACCCGCCTCACAACTGGTGTGTTACTAGAGAGCCCCATGAGATTCAGTGCTGGCCTGAATATACCACCTGCTGGGCTTCAAGATTGCAAAAAGCCCCCTACCTAAAGACCCCCACAACCACCGACCAGGGTTGTGAGAAAGAAACCCTTACCCTCATCAGCATCAAGCCAAGGTGCTTTGCCAGGGGGATGTGGCCTGGTAGTGTTCAAAATAAGGGGGGGGTCATACGCTGAGTCCCCTTTTCCTGCATGCTTGGTTTAAGAGCTTGGTATGATTTTCAGGGAACCTCAGGCTTTTTTTAGGATTTCTTTTTTTCATTCTTGCTGTAAGATGTGCTACAGAAAAAGTGACATTTACAAAGAAATAAGGTGATACAATTTAAATTACCTCCAAATTTACATTTAGGCTGCATTCACACCTGAGCATAGCGTTTTTGGTCGTTTTTTCTGGCGTTTTGTCACGCGTATTCATGCGTATTTGCGCGTTTGCATACAGCGTCGTCCGACGTTTTTCTACTTTGACGTTTTTTATTTTAGCCAATAGGAAAAATTATCATATTTTCATCACTTGTTGCTATGTTTGTAGATTTTTTTTATCTTCTGCCTGGGTGAAATTTTCTATTGATTAAAGCGACAAAACGCCCGTAGAAACACTTGTTGTAGCGCTAGACGCTTGAATCGAGCGTTTCCATGACTTTCTATGGGAAATACAAATGCTCAAAAACGCCCAAACCGCCCAATTCGTGTGACAAAAAAGGGTCCGAAACTTGTTTGAGCTTCAGGCGTTCGGCGTCAGGCGTTTTAGAGTGGAGATGTAAACTATCGCCATAGAGAATAATGTATTTTTTCCCCTCTAGCGTTTTGGAGCGTCGCGCTTCAGGCGACAAAACGCTCAGGTGTGAATGGGGCCTTATTGTCAACTTCTTTAAAATACATAACAAACCTTGGGAGGGGTCCGTGTGCTGTCTTTATTTAAAAAAAATCCCCCCCCCCCCCAAATTTTACCTACCTTGGTGGATGCAGCATGGGTCCGATGCTGCATCTGTCCCCCGGCACCTCTACACTGAGAACCGAGTGATCGAACCCCGCCAATCACTTGGTTCTGACTGCTCCCTGAGCAGAGAGCTGCTGACTGTCAATAAGCAGCTCTCCATTCTGTCTCCTTCTCGCTCACTGGAGCGATTGGCTGTGGAGGGGGCGAGGCGGCCGTCTCAGGCTCTTAGCGGCTCGCTCAGAGGCTGAACGGGTCACAGGAGTGCAAAATTAATTGTACTCCTGTGATCCATAGGAGAAGTAAAGCCAAACAAGCTTTGGGTATACTTCTCCTTTAAAGGAAGCTGTTGAGATGTAATTTTCCGGCAACTTCAAACCCTTTTTCCTTTGTAAATGTCAGTGCTGCAGCAGTGCTTTCTGTACCTCAGTCACCTCCTTCCCCCCTGGCATGTCATTTAATGAAATTGGGCATTTTGCATTGGTATATATTTTCCTGGGCAGTGTCCACATGGGTTTTGAAACAGTTTTATTTGTCCAGGGTATGCTGGGAAATGCAGGACCGGGGGGCACACATGATGCCCAAAGTCAGGGAGCATTTGCAGGTCACTTAAGAGACTCAGATACAGCTGCACACCAATTTGGTAAACCAAAGTCAGAGCATTTCAGTGATGAGTTAGTTCTTATTTTGCTAAGTGTTGAGAGCAGGGACTCTGAGATATTTTAAAGGGTAGGAAATGTTAAATATAAAGCCTATCATCCCACAAAGAGAAGCCCTACCAAATCTATCATGTTAACCAAATCAAACCCTGAAAGAAAACCCTGAAGACCCTGTGTGTGTGCAGAGGTAGATAGATGCCGCTTTGTGAACGCCTGTAATAATTAATGTGCATAGTTCTCATATAAAGTCAGTTTCAAACCTGTCAAACTCAAGTAATCAAGTATTTCTAAAACTGATTTTGAAAGTGAGATGATCATACTCGCTTTTTTTGCAGATATAAACAAATGGCTCCTTTTGCAATTATAGCTATGGAAAACATAAACAATACATGCCTATACTGCTTAGAATCCAGTAATACACTGTCTCACCCTGCTCTGCACATGCTCAGTTGCTCTCTATTTTTCAGTACTGTGAAAAAAATGGGGTCCATCTGCTGACAGCCTGAAGATTTACTGCTGTCAAGGGGCTCTTGGGTTCAGCAAAATGGCAGCACCCAGCAAAAAGTAACAGGAACAATGCTAGAGGCATTTTACAATGCACACTAATTTTGGTAGCATAATTATTAATGTTTAATGTATGTTCCTTGCTAAAGAACATTGTTTTTATCAATGCAGTCATAGGAAAAAGACAGCTGGCAACTACATAATCCTCAAGTATTTATCAAGCAATAACAGTGAGTAAACGGATGGTGGCAGATGCGTTTCGGTGATAAGCCTTGTTCACGACACACATGTGAGATAAAAATTAACATATATTAATATGTATATATATATATATATACACATATATACAACATTTTCAAAATAAGTTCCTCGCCTCTGCTGTCTAGTGTAATAAATGCAATACGCAATATGTGGGGTGCACTTCTAGACCTTAATGAACTAGAGTAAGTGAACATTTCCATGGGGCATCGTATAAAAGTGACACAAATCAATCTAATGTATCCAAACACTATGAACAAAGTATGAACATGGTTGAAAAATTGCATCTTTTTCTTTTTTAGATTTGGAAAGGGTTAAACCGTTCTCTCGTGGTGGGGATATTCACCATAAACTTCTGTTACGTGAGGTTTGGTAGATATTTAATCTTTAAACGAGAGTGCCCCAGGAAATGAATCACTGCTACGATGTAAATCTGTTTCTTAAGTATTTCCTATCCAGTCGATCTTTATCTGTGTATATCACATTACATATGTATTTTTGAACATCTTTTTATATATATATATATATATATATATATATATATGGTTATACCCTTCTCTTTTATTAGATATGTATTGGGATAAGACTATTTTGTTCTACTAGGTGTTGTACATAGGTAATACTTCCCATCCTCCCCCAGCATCACACTTACTGACACTATGTGATTGATTATTGATTGTTTAATTCAATATGGTACTGACTGAAGGAGAGGCGGAACCTATTTTGATATTTTGGTATACATATATGTTGATTTTTATGTCACATGTGTGCTGTGAACAAGGCTTATCGTCGAAACGCATCTACCACATCTGTATACTCACTGTTATGGCTTAATAAATACTTGGGGCTAGATTCAGAGAGAAGATACGACGGCGTATCTCCAGATAGGCCGTCGTATCTCTGAGTACGACCGGTCATATCTATGCGCCTGATTCATAGAATCAGTTACGCATAGATTAGGCTGCATATTTACGCTGGCCGCTAGGTGGCGCTTCCATAAATTTACGCGAGGAATATGCAAATTAGCTAGATACGCCGATTCAGAAACGTACGTCCGGCCGGCGCATTTTTTTACGTTGTTTACGTTAGGCTTTTTTCGGCGTATAGTTACCGCTGCTATATGAGGCTCTTTAGGAGCTAAGTAATGTTTTGACGTCGCTTCCGCCCTGCAATGGTATGGAGATGGGTGGGGTCCATCTCCCCCTCACTCATCTCTATACCAAGCCAGGTAGAGAACCCAATCCCTGATTGGCTCCACCGATACCGACGGCTCCGGTAACCGGCAATGGGCACCGGAGCTCGTGGGAGGGGGGCCCTCTTCCACCGCCGTTAAAAGTGATTTTGCGGTGAATCTGCCGTAGTGACCACTATTATCTGAAAGCGGACCGCCTGCTGAAGAAGAGGATACTGGGGTTATGGTAGCTAGCTGCTGCCATAACAATGGTATTCCTCTTCAAAGTACTGACGTATAACGACGGTGGGCGGTTTGGAAGTGGTTATGTTTTTATGGGAAAAGTTTTGCTATTCAGGGAAGCTTACTTCCATTTCCCATAAATGAAGCAGTGATTGTGGTGATCTCCAAAACCGGAAAAGACTTGTTACAACCAGACTCCCATTGCCCAATCTCTCTCCTCTCCTCCACAAAAGTGAGTACACCCCACACATTTTTGTACATATTTTATTATATCTTTTCATTTGACAACACTGAAGAAATTACACTTTGCTAAATTAGTGAGTGTACAGCTTGTATAACAGTATAAATTTGCTTTCCCCTCAAAATAACTCAACACACCAGCCATTAATATCTAAACCGCTGGCAGCAAAAGTGAGTACACACCTAAATGAAAATGTCCAAATTGGGCCCAATTAGCCATTTTCCTCCCCGGTGTCATGTGACTTGTTAGGCTGCGTACACACGACCGGTCCAAACCGATGAAAACGGACTGAAGTTCAGTTTAATCGGTCCAAAACGACCGTGTGTATGGCCCATCGGTCTGTTGTCCTTCGGACAAAAATGAGAGAACTTGCTTTAAAATCGAACCGATGGACGGCTGACCATTGGTCAAAACCGATGGTTAGTACACAAAAGCATCGGTTCAAAACCCACGCATGCTCAGAATCAAGTCGACGCATGCTTGGAAGCATTGAACTTCATTGTTTTCAGCACGTCGTGTGTTTTACGTCACAGCGTTCTGACCCGATCGGTTTTTGAACTGATGGTGTGTACGCACATCAGACCATCAGTCTGCTTCAGCGGTGAACCGATGAAAACGGTCCGTCGGACCAGTCTCATCGGATGGACCGGTCATGTGTACGCGGCCTGAGTGTTACAAGGTTTCAGATGTGAATGGGAAGCAGGTGTGTTAAATTTGGTGTTATCGCTCTCACTCTCTCATACTTGCCACTGGAAGTTCGTTCAACAAGAATTCTCTGAGGAGCTGAAAAAAAATTGTTGCTCTACATAAAGATGGTCTAGGCTATAAGAAGATTGCCAAGACCCTGAAACTGAGCTGCAGCACGGTGGCCAAGACCATACAGCAGTTTAACAGGACAAGTTCCACTCAGAACAACCAAAGAATTTGAGTGCAAATGCTCAGCATCATATGCAGGGGTTGTCTTGGGGAAAGAGACGTATGATTGCTGCCAGCATTGCTGCAGAGGTTGAAGGGGTCAGCCTGTCAGTGCTTACACCATACGCTGCACACTGCATCAAATTGGTCTGCATGGCTGACGTCCCAGAAGGATGCCTCTTCTAAAGATGATGCCCAAGAAAGCCCACAAACATTTTGCTGAAGACAAGCAGACTAAGTACATGGATTACTGGAACCATGTCCTGTGATCTGATGAGACCAAGATAAACTTATTTGGTTCAGATGGTGTCAAGCGTGTGTGGCGGCAACCAGGTGAGGAGTACAAAGACAAGTGTGTCTTGCCTACAGTCAAGCATGGTGGTGGGATTGTCATGGTCTGGGGCTGCATGAGTGCTCCTGGCACTAGGGAGCTACAAATCAATGAGGAAACCATGAATGCCAACATGTACAGTACTGTGACATACTGAAGCAGAGCATGATCCCCTCCCTTTGAAGACTGGGCCGCATTACAGTATTCCAACATGATAACAACCCCAAACACACCTCCAGGACTACCACTGCCTTGCTAAAGAAGCTGAGGCTTACAAGCTGTACACTCACTACTTTACATTGTAGCAAAGTGTAATTTCTTCAGTGTTGTCACATGAAAAGGTATAATAACATATTTACAAAAATATGAGGGGTGTACTTACTTACTGTAAACATCTTGGAACACGTCCTAGCAAACAGACTGGCTAAGGCCTCTTGCAGCTTGACAGTTTTTTTTACGGAGTTAAAATACAGCCCATCAATTGTAATGTGCCTATGCACAAAAAATCAAAATCTTTGGCCAGTAATTTACACCTCATGCGCACAAATACGTGTCCATTTATATATTGTGCAGAACAAAAACGTGAGAATAAGTTTGCGCACATTTGCACGTGAAATTGCGAAAATTTACGCAAACACAAATACGCGCAAATACATACAAAGAGGAAGGCTGAAAAAGTAGATGCTCAGACAGGAGTATCGTGTGCAAAATGTACTGTATACACAGATTGATGTAAACCAGTCTGGTGTTAAAATATTAGATCCATGGCAATTAATATTAGACACATTTTTTCCTTTCTTCAGATATCATCCATCAAAAAGTTATTTAATCTGCTAGAACTCTCAACAGCATCAAATTGCAGTACTTATGGGAAGTATTTACTGCCTACGAGCTGGGGCGACACTTTAATAGATAGATTCAGATTTTATACTCAGCCCTCAAAGCATGTCTGCAAATTAATAATGCCATATCTGAACCCTTTGTACTTCATTGGGGTACAAGACAGGGGCACCCACTATCACTGTTCCTGTTTGCATTGACAGTGAAACAAGCTATCAGACAACCCCCCTTAATAAATGTATTTAAAAGAGGAGAAAGAGAGGGTAAGATCATGTTATAAGTAGATAATGCCCTGTTTTTTCTTGGGAACACCAACACCATCCTAACTTCCTAAATGTCCTTAAACACACATTTTGGTTCCATTTATGGATTTGTTAGGCTGGGACAGATCTGTTTTACTACCCCTGGACCTCATCCTAGAAGAGCTATTACATGTCCTCACAGACTGGAATAGTAGAGTCATTGAAATATCTAGGGACCATGATTTATCCTAAACCAGCAGATTATATAAAAATTTTGAAAAAAATATAAGTCGCGCTACCTCTAAATTATGTGAAACAAATGTTTGAATCACAAAACACACAAAACTATGTGATATATGTTGATATAAATCATAAACTATGTGATATATGATGGTATACAGTATATAAATCACTAATATATCAAAAAACAAGAGAGGTTGATAGCCACTAGAGGGCACTATATAGAACTCTCAAGTCCCTCAATAACAGTAAAACCCAGCCCCGCGCCATGTTGTAGCCCATTCACTCATCATAATGTATGTGTCTGCAATGATGGGCGCCATGTTGGAGCCCATCTGCCTGTCACTGCACATGGGGGGAGTGGGCGCCATGTTGGAGCCTGTTTGCTCTACACTGTGCCTATTTGGGAGGAGGGTATGTATTGAAACAAGCATTGGCTTCATATTAATCCACTTTTTGATGGACATGGGTTTCCTGTGGCGTTGGGGGCCATGTTGGAGTCTGTCCACTTGCTGCCGCGCAGGTTGTCTGCGGTGTTGGGCGCCATGTTGGAGCCCTTTTTGCCTGTTACAGCACATGTCTGGGAGGTGGCCATGAACCAGAGTGAGGCTTGGTTTCAGTTAGTTTTATATATATAGAGGTTACGCAGCGCGCTGCCCGTGCCCCTGGAAGAAGTAATATTTTACAAAATGGACGTAGGGCGGAGCGGCGCGCTGTCGTCACCCAAGAGCTCCAAACGTTCCCCCAGTGGACGGCTGTCTGGGAATTTGTGTATCGGCCGGCACATCAGATTCGAGGCATTTTTTTACTGCATGTTTGTAAGTGCAATACAACTTTTAATAAATCTTTTTTACTCATTTAATGCGCAATGTGGAGCTGTTATTGTTTTTTACATGGTGGGCATTGATGTTGGTGAAGTTTAATCACTTGTGGATGAGACCCAATGTTAAGGATCGTATCTGTCTGAACTGCAAGACTGGGAGTGACTACCTATTATATGCTGTTCATGATCCCCTGTCATAAGGGATCATGGCGATTTGGTAAGAAGCCAATCTATTGTTCGGTGGAGGATACATCACTTTTCTTTGGACACGTTTTCAACTGATTTTGGAACTTGGCACAATGGACGGGTGTTGATCTAAAGATATGATCTAAAAAAAAAATGTGATGTTCATTTATCACTGTTTCACTGTTATTGAGGGGCTTGAGAGTGCTATATAGTGTCCTCTAGTGGCTATCAACCTCTCTTGTTTTTTGGTATATTAGTGATTTATATATACCATCATATATCACATAGTTTATGATTTATATCAACATATATCACATAATTTTGTGTGTTTTGTGATTCAAACATTTGTTTCACATGGTTTAGATGTAGCGCGATTTATATTTTTTTCACTGTTTGTTTTTTGTATCTATTGTTTACATGGTAATCACAGCTCTCGGATTGAATAGACTGGAATTTCATTGCAGTTTTTCTTTCTTGCTTGTTTAGAATTTAGCGCAGTTTCTATCCAATTTTCCATATATAAAGTTTTACTTATCCCAATAGTGAAGAAATTTACAAAAAAAAAGTAAGAGCTGGTATACATTGCCCCTCACAGTAGTAGGTAGAGCTAACCTGCTTAAAATAATTTCTTCTTCCCTCAACTCTTCTTCCGATGTTGACACAATGTTCTCTCCCGCTCTAATGCTCGGTGCGCCACTACTTATATTGGCATGAGGCAGAGTCACGGTGTGACGTTATCCACAGGCCCGGCCCCTTATGACATCACCGCCTGGGTCTTGATGTGTGGTGATGTCATAAGGGGCAGGCCTCTGGTGACCCCACCTCATGCCAATATAAGCAGTGGCACACCACGCACCGGGCATTAGAACGGGAGAGATCGTTGTGTCAACATCGGAAGAAGAGTAGAGGGTAGAAGACAGCAGAGAAAACCGGGCAAGAGTGAGCAAAAGAGCAGAAGGTGGAGGAGACCCGGCAGAAGACACGGACAGAGGGAGAAGAAACAGAGAGAGAGCGGAGAAGGGCCGGAGAGGGGAGAAGAAGTCGAAAGAGACCCCTGGAACTGCCTAATAAATTACTTTAAAAAACATTTTATTTTTGACACTTTTTTTCAGGTGAATGGGTAGGGGTACTAAAGGCTATTAAAGGGGGCTCCCAGATTCCGATAAGCCCCCCACCTGCAGACCCCGACAACCAATGGCCAGGGTTGTTGGGAAGACGCCCTTGTCCTCATCAACATGGGCACAAGGTGCTTTGGGGTGGGGGGTGCAGGGCCCCCCACCCCAATGCACCCACACCCCATGTTGAGGGCATGCAGCCTGGTATGGTTCACGAGGGGGGGGGTGCTCGTTCGTCCCCACCCGATTGTCGCAGGTCAAAGTCAGATCAAAAGTAGTATGACTGTCGTGTCATACCAGTGTGAACCCGGCCTCCCTTTGTCAAGAATAATCTGACAAAATACCCCTATCATGCAAGATTAGGGTTGCCACCTCATCCCTTTAAAACAGAACACATATGAATTACACAGGTTCTGAGGCTAATTTAATTTAGATAAGGCTCCACTTGAGTTCAATTACCACCTTAATCAGCCACAGAACCTGTGTAATTCATATGTGTTCTGTTTTAAAGGGATGAGGTGGCAACCCTATGCAAGATAGCATGGGTAAAAGATTTGGGGTGTATTCCATGGGAAAAGGTGGCACCAGTGGCGGAATTATAGGGGTCGCTGAGATCGCCATGGCGACCAGGCCCCTTGCTGCGGGGGCCCCTCGAGGGCCCCCTGTACTCTTTGATAGGAGGAGCGTCAGAGGCAGCTGAGATCGTCAGCCGAACTGTGCAGGGAGCTTGTCACATTAACCTAAAGTGAAAGTAGTGAGTGCTGTGCTCTTTGTCTCCCCCTAGAGTGCAGTACCTGGCAGGAAGAGCTGGACTGGAGGAGAGCTCCATGCTTTAGTTGTGCATTCCCTGTGTCCTCAGCGGCTCCCCCGAATCACCCTCTCCTGCCCCTTGCAGTGCCACTCAGTCTGATGTCTATCCTCCCCAGCCAGAGACCCGTACACTCAGTCCGGCTCACACTGCAATGCATGCTTCTCCCTGGGAAACAAACTTTAAGCACACAGGTGCAGTGCAGCCCCGTGGGAGCCGGCTCCCCGAGGACAGCAAAAGCTTGTCTGCCAGCCCCCCTCCTCTTCCCCCATCATACACAGCTGATGCCTCGTACACACGGCCGAGGAACTCGACGTGCCAAACACATCGAGTTCCTCGGCCAGTTCAGCACTGAAGCCGCCGAGGAGCTCGGCGGGACGAGAGCTCCCATAGAACAACGAGGAAATAGAGAACATGTTCTCTATTTCCTCGTCGAGCTCCTCGTCGGCTTCCTCGGCCGAAAGTGTACACACGGCCAGTTTCCTCGGCAGAATTCAGCCAGAAACTCGGTCGGAAGCTGAATTCTGCCGAGGAAACTGGTCGTGTGTACGGGGCCTAACAGGTCTTTCTGGGAGATATGCTGATCATCCATCCAGCAGGCTATAGGGAGCCCAGGCCACCATGGATGAGTGCTCGGTCTGCAGCTTGGTCATGGAGGTGAGTGAGATGACTCCATCCCCCACACACCATGACATACCCCCTCCATCTCTCCTGGGGACAGGGACCCCCATCTCCCCTAAGGACAGGGACCCCCATCTCCCCTAAGGACAGGGACCCCTTCTCTCCTGGGGACAGGAACCCCTTCTCTCCTGGGGACAGGAACCCCTTCTCTCCTGGGGACAGGGACCCCTTCTCTCCTGGGGACAGGGACCCCTTCTCCCCTAAGGACAGGGACCCCTTCTCTCCTGGGGACAGGAACCCCTTCTCTCCTGGGGACAGGGACCCCTTCTCCCCTAAGGACAGGGACCCCTTCTCTCCTGGGGACAGGAACCCCTTCTCTCCTGGGGACAGGGACCCCTTCTCTCCTGGGGACAGGGACCCCTTCTCTCCTGGGGACAGGGACCCCTTCTCTCCTGGGGACAGGGACCCCTTCTCTCCTGGGGACAGGAACCCCTTCTCTCCTGGGGACAGGGACCCCTTCTCTCCTGGGGACAGGAACCCCTTCTCTCCTGTGGACAGGGACCCCTTCTCTCCTGGGGACAGGGACCCCTTCTCTCCTGGGGACAGGGACCCCTTCTCTCCTGGGGACAGGAACCCCTTCTCTCCTGGGGACAGGAACCCCTTCTCTCCTGGGGACAGGGACCCCTTCTCTCCTGGGGACAGGGACCCCTTCTCTCCTGGGGACAGGAACCCCTTCTCTCCTGGGGACAGGAACCCCTTCTCTCCTGGGGACAGGGACCCCTTCTCTCCTGGGGACAGGGACCCCTTCTCTCCTGGGGACAGGGACCCCTTCTCTCCTGGGGACAGGAACCCCTTCTCTCCTGGGGACAGGAACCCCTTCTCTCCTGTGGACAGGGACCCCTTCTCTCCTGGGGACAGGGACCCCTTCTCTCCTGGGGACAGGGACCCCTTCTCTCCTGGGGACAGGAACCCCTTCTCTCCTGTGGACAGGGACCCCTTCTCTCCTGGGGACAGGAACCCCTTCTCTCCTGGGGACAGGAACCCCTTCTCTCCTGTGGACAGGGACCCCTTCTCTCCTGGGGACAGGGACCCCTTCTCTCCTGGGGACAAGGACCCCTTCTCTCCTGGGGACAGGGACCCCATCTCTCCTGGGGACAGGGACCCCCATCTCCCCTAAGGACAGGGACCCCTTCTCTCCTGGGGACAGGAACCCCTTCTCTCCTGGGGACAGGAACCCCTTCTCTCCTGGGGACAGGAACCCCTTCTCTCCTGGGGACAGGAACCCCTTCTCTCCTGGGGACAGGGACCCCTTCTCTCCTGGGGACAGGAACCCCTTCTCTCCTGGGGACAGGGACCCCATCTCTCCTGGGGACAGGGACCCCTTCTCTCCTGGGGACAGGAACCCCTTCTCTCTTTAGGGACAGGAACCCCTTCTCTCCTGGAAAATGGGACCCCATCTCTCCTGGGGACAATGACTCCTTTTCACGTGGGGTCAGGGACCCCATCCTGCCTAGGGTTTGGAATCCCATTTCCCTTGGTAACAGGGACTCCATCTTACCTAGGGACCCCACCTCCCCTAAGAAATGGAACCCCATCTACAGGCCATGCTGGCTGGCAGGGCTGATGTCAGCCACCCTACGGTGCCAGGATGGAGGAGGGGGCAGAATACACAGAGGATACCTGAATCCCCAACTATTTGGGGGGTGTACCAGCAGGGGTCACTGGACACCAGGGGAGAGGGAGGGAGGTACAGCAGTATCAGCGCGGGGAGGTTGGAGGACAGACAGGGGTCTAGCAGTACCAGTGTGGGGTGTCTGGAGGATTGGGGGTACAGCAGTAACAGCAAGGTGTGATCTCCAGCCTCTGTGTGCTCTTTCTCGGACCCCCTCATCGGCTCTGCCAGGTTTCCCCATCCCCTTTCCTGTTGGCTGCTGCTTGTGATCTGTCAGGACGGAGAGTGGGAAATGGGCCGGTAAATGTGTAATTTACCAGACCCTTTTTTTCTGAATTGAGAGTCAGTGATCTGTACTGATCACTGACTCTATCCATTCATAACTGTGGCGTATACTAAACTGTGTTTACTATGCTTCAGTTTATGAATGGATAGGAAGCTCCGTACAGAGCTATTACTGTCCATTCATTCTATGTAGCTGAGGCTGCAGAGAAGGAAATTAGGGGTCTGTGTCCTCAGTCTTCCTCTTTGTCTTAAAGGTGAAACATCACGAAAGTCCCCCAACAGGGCTCCTAATTTTTTTTTTTTAAATAAAAAAACACTGATACCTGTGGCGGAACTACAGGGCTCACAAAGGTCATACCTGTGACCAGGCCCTGGAGTACCACCACCGGATTTGGAGGGCAGGGCCCTGGCTGAAGTTCAGGGGGGGGCCCTTCATGGTTTGTTGCACCGGGGCCCTGAAGGTTCTAGTTACGCCACTGGGTGGCACAGTATGTTGGCAGTGGTATCTATAGTATCCCATTAAACTACCCAATGACTGATTAAATTATTTATCTTATACAGTTTATTGCAACTCACAGAAATTGTAAAAGTGGGGTCATAGAGACACCCCAAACTGCACCAGGTGCCATAATGATAATGCAGATCTTATTAATAATACCTTTCATGTTGCAATACTATTGGATCCATTTATCTCTATACTTAAAGCGGGGGTTCACCCTTAGAGGGCACTTTTCCCCCTTCGCTTCCTGCTCGTTATTACTAGGGGAATCGGCAATTTATTTTAAAATATGTGCAGTACTTACCCGTTTACGAGACGCATCCTCTCCGTCGCTTCCGGGTATGGGCTTCGGGAATGGGCGGTCCTTCTTGATTGACAGGTTTCCGAGAGGCTTCCGACGGTCGCATCCATCGCGTCACGATTTTCCGAAAGAAGCCGAACGTCGGTGCGCAGGCGCAGTATAGAGCCGCACCGACGTTCGGCTTCTTTCGGCTACGAGTGACGCGATGGATGCGACCGTCGGAAGCCTCTCGGAAGAATGTCAATCAAGAAGGAACGCCCGCTCCCGAAGACCCATACCCGGAAGCGACGGAAGAAGATACAGCTCGAAAACGGGTAAGTACTGCACCTATTTTAATATAAATAGCCGATTCCCCTAGACCGAACGAGCAGGAAGCTAAGGGGAGATTTTTTTTTTTGTTTTTAAATGGGTGAACTCCCGCTTTAAGCTGGCCATAGATCATGCAATTTTCTTTCCTACAGTGGTTGCAGGAAAGAAAATTAGTCAGTGTTGATGGGGGATCCCTTCTGTGGAACTATTGTGTTCTCCCGGTGGGGAAGGAGGGATTGGGCAGGGAGCTGTCCCTGACCAAAGAACACAGTGATTACTGCTAATGGCTATAGCTCCTGGCATTAGTCGCATGCTAGAAATCCGACATGCTGTTTGTACCCAAGTCGATCGATGGATCAACTTGGGTACAATCAGCCTGCACATAGATGGATCGATTCTTGGCCAGTGCCTACTGAATCGGCTGAGATTCGATCCATCTATGGCTGGCTTTCATCTTCTAGATATGGAGGCCTTCCTCCCGGAGGTATATGCCCAGTACTCTTTATAGCTCGCAAACTAACTGCTCAAATTGATTATCTACCCATCCACTCACAATCATAGAATGAAAAATCAGGTTAAAGTGATATTACAGGCAAATCTTTTTTTTAAAAGGTGACAAACATGTCATTCTTACCTGCTCTGTGCAGTGGTTTTGCAAAGAGCAGTCCCGATCTTCCTCTTCTCAGGTCCCCCATCGGCACTCCTGGCCCCTCCCTCTTGCCCCCAGGCAAAGCAGCTTAAAATGGGAGCACCCAAGCAGGCTCGCTCCCAAGCTGCTGCTCTGCGTGTCCATTCACACACAGAGCTGCTGCTCGGCCACGCCCCTCCTCTCTCCCCATTGGCTCACTGGTTGTGATTTACAGCAGTAGCAGCCAATGGCCCTCACTGCTGCCTCAGCCAATGAGGAGGGAAAGTCCCCTGAGAGCTGAGGCTCTTATGCACATCGCTGGATCATGATGGGGCTCAGGTAAGTATTAGGGGGGCTGCTGCATGAAGGTATAAAACTGTGAGCCTTTTGGTCAGACGGAAATTGTGAACTTACTGTCAGCAGAGACAAATAAAAGTTTTTTAAGTCCATATATTTGGATTTCTGTTAACACAGTTACGTAACCTCCCATATCATGTGTATGCTTACGTACATGAATACACTGGGGTAGATTCAGAGAGAAGATACGACGACGTATCTCCAGATACGCCGTCGTATCTCTGAGTGTGCGGGGTCGTATCTATGCGCCTGATAATTGTCTTACACCGTCGTATCCTATATATGCATATTTACGCTGGCCGCTAGGTGGCGCTTCCGTATATTTACACGAGGAATATGCAAATGAGCTAGATACACCGATTCAGAAACGTACGTCCGGCCGGCACATTTTTTTACGCCGTTTACGTTAGGCTTTTTTCGGCGTATAGTTACCCCTGCTATATGAGGCGTATCCTATGTTAAGTATGGCCGTCGTTCCCGCGTCGAGTTTTAAACATTTTACGTTGTTTGCGTAAGTCGTTCTCGAATAGGGCTGGACGTAATTTACGTTCACGTCAAAAGCAATGACGATTTGCCGCGGAATTTCGAGCATGCACACTGGTATTTTTTCACGAATGGCGCATGCGCCGTTCGTAAAAAACGTCAAATGCGCGGGGTCACAGTTTATATACATAAAACACGCCCACATCATTCACATTTGAATTAGGCAGGCTTACGCTGACACAGATACGTTACGCCGCCATAACTAAGAGGCCGAGTACTCACGACCAAACATGTCCGTTCGAAATGTCCGACGGGCTGTTTCCGGCGTACAAGGCAGTTTTTTCATTTGGCCCGCTGGCTTGTACACACCAGCGGACGATATTTCCCTGCGGACCTGAACGCGTGCACGTAATCCACGTTTGACGTCACTATAAAGGGAAAGGCCAAAGTCAATGGCGACGCCCTCTGTTCCGCTTTTGCTAGTTACGGCTTTGCTCGTGTTAGTGAAGGTTTGGTTAGAGCTGATTCGCGCTTCTCGGTCTCCAGGCTTTAGCAGGTAGTATTTTCTCGTTCAGTGCGTGTGCTTGTGGGTACGTAGTTGGCATTCGGGTACAGGCGTGCAGTTCGTTCTGCTTAGCAGATTCGTACTGTGCGTTCGTATCTGTGTGTCGTGCGTTCTTTGCAGGTCCCGCTGGATTTGATTGTGCTTTCTGTTGGAGTGTGTTCTTGACTGACCAGCCGGCCGGTTTGAAGCCATGATGGAGCAGCAGCGTCAATTTTCGCGAGTTGGTGCTGTTTATGGGATGGCTGCTGGATATGTTCATTATTCCAGTACTTTGGCCAGAAACAGGGGGCGGAGGCGTTTCTGGACCAAGAATTGGTTGCGCCAGCGTGACCAGTTCTCTCATATGCCTCTGCTTAGGGAAATCCAGGAGAATAATCCTAATGACTATAGGAATTTTCTCCGCATGACGGACCCCGTATTCAACAGTCTGCTGGAACTTCTGTCCCCCTATATCACGAGGCAGGACACTGTGATGCGCCAAGCCATCACGGCCGAGCAGAGGCTTATTGCCACGTTGCGGTACCTGGCGACTGGGAGGAGCCTGCAGGACCTCAAGTTCTCAACAGGCATCTCTCCGCAGGCGCTTGGGGTCATCATACCGGACACGTGTGCTGCCATCATTAAAGTTATGCACGAGGAGTATATGAAGGTAAGTTTCCTCATTTTAACCTCACAATGTGTCTATAATAATGTGGCAAACTAACTTTTTATTTTATTTCCCAGATATGCTGTGTGTTTAACTAACGTTCCCTTTTCTCACTATGCATGTTGATATCAGCTTTTACATGTTATTTTTATTTTGGCCTACCTGCATATTTTGATCTTACCCAATATTAACCTGTCCAGCATGCTATCTTCGGGCCAACCCCCACCATGCCACTTTTTTTTTTATTTTTTGGTTTTCTAAAAACAGTTTAAACACCCCCCACCCCCCCTTCAAAGTGTTTTTGTCCCCATCAGAGGGCTGTGGAGTCTCTTATTAATTAAGTGGGCCTATATATTTGTGCCCCGAAATTCTCCCTTCATAATTTGCAAATGCTATTTTAAAAATGTAAAGTTGCACAAGGATGCTTGTATGATTATGTTTGCTATGTTTATGTGCCAAAGTACTAAATCTCTTTTTTTGTTTGTCCCCACAGCTACCCTCCACACCACAGGAATGGCAGTCTGTGGCTTCCCAATTTGCCGAGCGGTGGGATTTTCCTAACTGCGGTGGAGCAATAGATGGGAAACACGTCCGCATTGTGCCCCCACCCCACTCGGGGTCCTACTATTATAATTACAAGGGTTATCATAGTATCGTGTTGATGGCGGTGGTGTCGGCACAGTATGAGTTTCTATATGTGGACGTGGGGAAGAACGGCCGGATGTCAGATGGGGGAGTGTTCGCACGGACTGATTTCTATGATCGTCTCCAAACTGGTGGTCTGGCATTGCCACCAGATGAAGATAATGTGGAAGGACTTCCGTTTGTGTTCCTAGCGGACGAGGCTTTCGGCCTTGGACCTCACCTAATGCGGCCTTTTCCCCAGAGGACCCTCACCTTAGAGAGGAGTGTGTTCAATTTTCGGTTGTCCAGGGCTCGGAGGGTAGTCGAGAATGCCTTTGGGATCCTCAGCAACCGGTTCCGCCTGTTCCTGACATCGATACATTTGGCGGAATATAAATTGAACACCGTTATATTTGCCTGCTGCATTTTGCACAATTTTCTACGCAGGCACTCCCAGACGTACCTAGCCTCCATGGGCTCTGAGGCAGGACTACCCTCAGAGAACATTCCTGGCCTGGACACTGGTCGCGCTGGCTTGGCCCCCCAATCTGCTCGTGAGGTACGCGACAAATATGTTGAGTACTTCATGGGTCGGGGGGCCATTGCTATGCCAGATCATATTTCTTTCTAATTCGGCCCCCAAAGAAAGGAATATTCTCACAACTAATAAATAATTAGACCATTGGACTTTATACAGTTGTTTGTCATTACTGCTTTTTCTCTATTTTTCTGTCTTCCAGGTTCTCTCCAAAAATTGTGCACTTCTAGTGCCAAATTTACTTCATCAGATGTATTAACTAACCACATTTTCACATTATTCACTCATCTACAAACTGGGTATTCAGTCTAGAAATAAGAAGCCACTCATTTTTCTGCTTTTGATGTCACATTTTTTTTTTTTTATTTTAGTCATTTTTTAACAAGAAATGTGTATTTTTAGGCAGAAAACATTTCCTGCAAATTTTTGACACAAAATATTGGCTTTTAATTATTAATTTTTTTGTCTTTATTGACAGTGATTAGCAATAAGAATGTTCGAAACACAATGTAAGAATAATTTCATTGAAACTATACGCAAGAATTTTTGGGCTTGTCTCCTATATATCTATCTCTAGATATATAATATATATATATATATATATATATATATATATATATATATATATATATATATATATATATATATATATATATATATATATATATATATATATATACACACTTCTAAACAGAATTTTTTGAGACTTTGGTTAAAAATTTTAGTTCTTATTTAGTTTGGTTTCCAATAACCCAGACTAATTTATGTAGAAATTTTTTGGGTTATTTTTTATTTTAAAATTTTTTTTTGGGTATTTGTTTCGAAGACATTTATTTACATTTAGAAATTTTTGTGTATTGTTTTTATACAAAACATTTTTTGTCTTTGTATTTGTTTGTGTCTAATTTTTTCTACAAGATTTTAACACAACACAAATTTTTCTATTTTTTTTACAAAAATTAGTTAACTTCTTTCTTTAGGTGAGATTTCTTGTTCGTTTTGTGATCTGAAACTGGAAACATTTACAAACCAAAAAAGATCAACACCAAACAAAAATTTAAAAAAAGAACAGCAGTCAGTCATATGGATGGTGTGCTTTCACACTGGAACACGCCAAAATTTGTAAATGCACACATTCAGTGAAAACTCGCCAAATGTCATTGGTTAAACAGACAAATGGCCACATGTGCTATCTGACATCATGGGTGATCAATGTCTGTGTTTTGTGGGAGCAAACCCTTCCTCTCAACTACTTGAGGATCGAGGAGGGGTTTGTACCCACAAAGCACAGACAATAGATAGTTTGTGATGGCAGATAGCACATATTGGCACACTGTGTGTGCATTTATAAATTTTGGCGTATTATAAAGTACAAAAAGTAAAAAGGGTTTTGTGGGCGGGGGATGGGCGGGGGATGGGCTTCTGTGGTTCAGTCTTTGACACGGCCCATCATGTCAATGATATTTTTGTAATTTTGTTCGATGACTAGCATCCTTTGTCGCATGTTCTCCATTTCCGTGCTACACTCTGAAATGACATTTCGCACATTCTGCTCCATGACTAGCATCCTTTCCCGCATAATGTCCATTTTCGTGCTGCACTCCATTAGTTGCTGTACAATTATAGAAGCACTTGCACGTGAAAAATGTGCGACTCCATCTTCATCCCCTAAAAATAAACAAATTGGCATTCAAAATATGTAAATAATTTCCAGCCTATCTGCATATGTTTGGCCCTATTAATATAGGGGTGACACTGACCTGATGGCCTGATAATTTCCACATCCCCAATTTCTTCATCTTCTATCACTCCTCCTTCTTCCACCACCTCCCCATCATCTTCTATCACTCCTCCTTCTTCCACCACCTCCACATCATCTTCGACTCCTCCTTCATCCATCAATCCACCTTCTTTCAATTCTCCAAATTGTTCTTCCGCCACTTGCCCTTCATCTGATATAAATTCTAAGTCCAAAATAACTTCTTCCTCCTCTCTTCCTTCCTCCTTTCTTCCTTCCTCTTCTCCTTCCACATCCTCTTCTCCTTCCACATCCTCTTCTCCTTCCACATCCTCTTCTCCTTCCACATCCTCCTCTCTTCCTTCCCCAGCCTCCTCTCTTCCTTCCACAGCCTCCTCCTGCTCAACATGTGGAGGTGTTTGATGTTCCGGGTGTCTGGCCCTCTCTGCCTCCTCCAATTGCTGGCGTCTTCTTTCCCCTATAAGAAATAATAAAAAACAAAAGGTATACTCATCAGCACACAGATATTGTATATCATAAATCGCACACATTGCATAGACGATACATTTATGATGATTTTTGGTTGTTTATTCTTTCAGCAATCCTCCATTTTTGGCGTAGTTCTAGGCCAAGCTCTGATCCTGCCCCTTTTTTGCAAAGAAGTGACACAAATGGATGTCCCCCCAAAACATTAATTCTCGTCGACCCTCCAAATAAATATAGTTTGATTTTTGAGACACAGGTGCTTTGCATTTCAAGATGTTAAAACATCATCTTTATTTGCATTTTGGAGAATGAATCTTGTTTGCCTGTCACATGCACTCAATTTAATTTCTGTGATTTTGCTATTCAACAATGTTGGAAAACCAAGTTTGGGGCCAGTCAGCCATGTCCAGGTGTGTTGTTCCTGGAGTAACGTCACATTTTTGCTAAACAATGTCATATTACGCGTGTTTACTATTTCCCAAAATTTGTTTAAGGTTGTTATTTGACATAAACACAATACAGTATCTACACGTGTTCAAAAGTACAAGCAGGCCAAGGAGGCAGATGTGAAAAAATACATGTCAACACATTATTGCAGACATTCCCCCCCCCCCCCTTAAATAATATGGACTTACTTTTACGCAGAATTTTGAGTATCTTCTTCATGTGATGTGGCTCCCTCAATTTTAAATCGGACCAACGCTTCCGTAGTTGCTCCTTTGACCTGGTGACACCAAACATTCTCCTCATTCTCCTTGCCACCTTGTCCATTATGTGTGACTTCCTACGGTTCGGTGTTTTGTAGGGCCCACATTCACCATCATAATCCTTCCTCCTCATGATGTAAACCAACTCCACCATTTCTTCGAACGCCATATTAGTGGCTTTATATCTTTTAGGCCTGGATCGGGACGGTCCTGCCTCTGTCCCTTCACTTGCGCCATGAGAGCTCCGTGCCCGCTCGTGTGACATCGCCATCTTTCCTTCCCACAGAGATTAGGGGCGTGGAAACGAGGAAATGTCCCGTCAGGGGCGGAGATGAGGGCGGGGATTCTTGCATATGCGGAGTGTCGCGAATGCCAACAACGTATTGACGTAGGTTACGCGGAGAATATTCGCGCGATTCCAGAACCTACACAGTTAACGCCATATTTACTTTTTCAATTGATTAGGGGCATGGCAAAGGTGACGAGGGCGGCGTTTCATACATACGCGGAGTGGATAAAAGGCGCTTGACGTGATTACGTAGGTTACGTGTTAATTCAGCGAGCGGAAGAAACGAGGATTGTGAGAGAGGCAGGTAAGAAATTTAAACATGGGATCAGCAGCGGGCTCTAAAATGTAGAGCAATGGGATGGGGGTTTGGTCTGTTGGTTGCACAGTTTTATTAAGCTATTATGTCTCTTGGATACCAGAATGTGATTTTCGTACCCAAATGCTTTTGTAGACATCACAAAATAGAGAGGTCAAAAATGCTGTGACTCATTATCAATTATGTAGGGTGTATTCAGATCAGGCCAAGTATTGTTCTGTGTTGGTTGGACAGAGGTCATTAGGAAGTTTCTTTCATGTAATCAATGCTGAGGGGCAGGATATCTACACATGCAATAGTGCCTTGATGAATGCTGTCATTTGTAATAATTGTGTATGGTTGTAGATTTATATTATTTCCTGCAATGTAACCAAAGGGGCGGCATGTCTAAAAAAAATGTTAGCTAAAACCAACCAATGGGGCAGAGCTGGCCAGCATTTTCTAAACAAGAGACACTGTGTTTGTATTTCTATATAGGTACTACTTTTTAAACAACATATTCTATCAATGTAAATGCTGAGGCTTTTTTTAATTGTGTTTTTGGTTTCTTTTCATTTTTTCAATCTAGAATAAAAAAAAGTAAATCATAACTTCACAATGGATCTCCTGCAGAGCCAAGACATTATCCAGCATTTGCTGGATAAATTTAGGGAAATGCCCATCCTGTGGGATTCAAAGCAGGACCATTATCATAACAAGGACATACGAGCGGCAGCACTTGAACAGCTAGCAGCATACATGAGGACATGGGTGCCAGAATGCAGTGCCAACATGGTGAAGGATAAACTTGCCAACCTCAGGGGCACATATAGGAGAGCGTACAAAGCTCACCAAAAGCAGCTAAGATCTGGAGCAGCAGCAAGACCACCAAAGGAACCCAAGCTGTGGTATTACAACCAGATGTCATTTTTGCGGGATCAACTGGAAGGCAGGGCATCAATGTCAAGTCTGAATCCCAACCTTTCCTCCACGCTACCTCCCAGCGGGACTTCCCCAGATCACCACAGCCCTGCAGAGTCAGATGAAGAGGGCCTGGCTGACAGAGAGGCAGATCTGCGCCTCTACGATGATGAGGTATAGTAGTTTCATAACTATTTATGTAATAATCTTAATTATTGTTTGATTCTTGACTTGATATTGGTTAATAAAATACAAGCTGGGAAGTAAAAATCTAAAATCGTGGGCAAACAAATAGGTGTCAGGGATGACAACTGCAGGGGTCAGAGGGTGAGTCTGTTTTCAAGTTTAAATTCAAGGCAAAAAATAAGATTCAAGCATGAAAATGTGAGTGAGTATATTCCTAAATATATTACAACATGTCCCTTTTTTTTACACAGGAAGAAGAGACCAGCCAGGAGGTGGCAGATCCTCTCCTCACTGTCAGCCAGGACGAAGGGGTCAGTGGCAGCCAGGAGGAGGCCGGGCCCAGTGGCGTTCAGCAGCTCCCCAGGACAAGCACCACCAGCCAGGCTCCTCCCCTTTATATTAGGCCACCAGGCCGTAAGAAGAAATTGGGGGCAGTAGAGGAAGCCAGCCTGAAAATGATTCAGGAGGCGAGTGCCATCATGAGGGCCCCCCTCAACCCCACTGAGGCCTACAGTGCCTCCGTGGCACATGACCTCAATAAAGGCACGGAGGAGCAGAGGCAATTGGCCAAGGGCATCATCAACCAGGCCCTTTGGTGGATGCAGAGGGAGCTGCTGACCCCAGACACTGGGCTATGTGACCCGGCCCGGCTTGCTGAACACCATTCTCCTGCTGCCACATCATCCCCACCTGCAAGGGCCCAGGGAAGACCCGCTGGAAGGCAGCCTGGAAGGAAGGTTGCAAGGAAGAGGAGACGTTGATGCCCTGCCTTCCATTTGATCCCCCACAAATGGCATCTTGTTTGGACTACCACAGCTTGGGTTCCTTTGGTTATGTGCTGCTGCTTCAGATTTTATTTTGTGTGCTTCCTGAGGTTGGCTAGTTTATCCTTCACCATGTTTCAAATGCAAGTTTGCATGTATGTTGCTAGCTGTTCAAGTGCTGCCATTCTGTTTTTGATCCTTTTTATTAGGGTTGTCCCGATACCACTTTTTTAGGACCGAGTACAAGTACCGATACTTTTTTTCATGTAGTCGCCGATACCGAATACCGATACTTTTTTTTTAAATGTCATGTGACAGTTTTCAAACCACAATACAGACTAAGGATATTTTCTTTAGAATTATGAAGAACTCTAACTCAAGACATTATAAAAGAATAAAAATGAGTAAAAATGAATAAAAATGTTTTATTTGCTTGTCACGCAGTAGTAAAAAACTCAAAGAATTTTCATAGAACATGTTGATAAATACAAAAAAAGTATTCTATTTAGGTATCGGGAGCATTTGCGCGAGTACGAGTACTCCCGCAAATACTCGGTATCGGTCCCGATACCGATACTAGTATCGGTATCTGGACAACCCTACTTTTTATAATTTGCTCAAATAAAAGCCTTTTTGTTGATTTGAAAAACGTGCCTATTGTTTGTAATACTGTGGGTATTATTTTAGGCATCAAACATTACAAACAAATAAAATGTTTAATCTAAAATATTCACTAACACATGGGGGGGGGGGGTCATTTGGTGTGCCAACATGGTAGACAATTTAAACAACCTTCAAAAAATTCCTGTTAAATATACAAACAAAAGCTAAATCAAAACTATTTGCTATTAAAATATTCTAAATGGTGACATAACTATAAACACCTAAAGAAAGTGGGAAAGATAACCATTAAACATTAAAAGCAAAAAATTTGAAATGTGGAGGACCAATAAAAATATGATACGTCGGGCCAATAAAAGTTTGCAAAAATCTTACTACATCACAGCGAACAAATGTCACTTTTCAGTATGGAACAACTCAGTTGAAATAACATGAGCTAAATAACTGATTAGTTATAGCAAGAGAAGAATGAATAAAACGACGGCATCAAGCGTTGGTTATTGTGTGTTTTGCTTCAGTGTTCTATTGCTAGAATTAATCTTTCTATTGACGAATGTGCCATATCCCAAACAAACGTGAGTTTTACCTGAACGAGCGCTCCCGTGGCCTCATTTAGTCTGAGCATGCGCGGGGTTTTTGTACGTTGGTTTTGTGTACTCACCACCAAACATGTACGTTCGGACAGGATTTGAGCGGACGGTTTTAAAACAAGTTTGGAAATAAATGTCTGCTGAAAAACGGCCCGGCGGGCAAATGTACGGCGAAATTCTGTACGCTCGTAACTACACACGACCAAACATGTATGCTGAAACTGGTCCGCGGGCCACTTTCAGCAAACATGTTTGGTCGTGAGTATGGGGCCTAAGGCCGCAAGTTGTTTCTGAATACAGAACTTGCGCCCTAAATTACAGCGGCGTAACGTATCTGAGGATAGATAGACCATTCTATCTGAATCTAGCCCACTGTATGTGAATGGAATGGTGTTTCTTTGCATATAAAACTGTACACAGCAGTTGACCAGAAATGTTAATTTATGCTTGTTTATTTCTGTTTATCTGGCAGCTTAATATAAAAACGTATTGTAATAATTCACAACAAGAACTAACTTTGCAATTAAGGATTAGCCTAGGATTTATACATCATAATTTAGGAATCTGCTCCCACCAGAACCAAGTGTAACAGCTGGGCGGATGGTGGGGAAAGACACAGAGTGGACACAGAGACTTGCCCAGCTGCTCGTTTAGCAGTGGTGATGAGAGCCCTGAAATAGGCCAGGGTACAGAGTCTAAAATGATGCCTAGTATTCACCAGATCTCCCAGAGGTGGAGATGTTGTGCTGCAGATGATATCCGACTTGCGATCCCCTGACTCATCTGAGCAGGCTGCAACTAAGTGCAGTTGAAGCAGCTCTAAGGCACAGGACTCATCAGACAGCAGTGTACAGAGGAAAACAGCCACTGCGAGAGAGCATAGGAAGACACTGAGAAGGCATTCATGTGAAGGTAATGAGACTGGCTGGAACTCACAGGAGAAACAGACTGGTGCAGAAAAACAAGTAACAAACTGGAGTGCAAAGAAAGACACAGAGGTGAAGGAAGACTTCTGCAGGCAGAAGTGCATGGTGTGACAAGAGCAGGATACAAGCGGAGGGATACAAGGCTGGAACCAAGCTGGGGCACACTGGGAGCAATGTAGGAAACAAGCTGGAAGCCTAAGGGTGTGAGCAAGGAAGGAAATAATCTTGGGTACACTCTGAGCAAGATAGGAAATGTAGCGCCTGTGTACTTTCGTACAGGTGCTATATTAAATTTAGTGGGGGAATGAGAGAGTTTTGTTGCTCTCATTCTTTGATTTGGCTGTCGCCAAATCTGGATTGTCCTGTGGGTCAGTCTGTACTCCGGAGATGCAGCCTCATCTCTGGGCGGCAGGTGGCACCAGAGGGGTCCAGGCGGAGCCACTTCTTCCCAGCAGCCAATTAGAGGAGTTTTCCCTCACGGGGCATGCTGGGGAGGGGTATTTCTGTGGCGGAGGCCGTTGTTCGGGGTTCTTTTCCGCGGGTTCCTGGTTCCAGGTGTGGCACCCACCTTTAGGGTGTGCGCACATCACGGGCCCCACCACTATGGCCTACCAGGCCGGGGTCCCGTGCTACGCAGAGTTCCTGACTCTGGGCTCTCATGGCCTGGAGCAACTGATGCTGCCAGGGGACCCCAGTGACTCACTGGGTTCCCACTTCTATTGAGAAGATTCCAAGCTGGGTGCTGTTTGGTGGGGGATCGGTCTGAGGAGAACCCGGAGGCAGGTGATCCAACAGGGCTTGAACGAACCATCAGGAATCTGGGTACCGGACACTGACAGGTTGCATTCAGACTGTCAGTGGGTGACCCCAAAAGACATACTGGGAGGATTCGCTCTACCATTTAAACTTTCAAGCACTAGGCCTGTGGCAAAGGTCTCATCTCAACATCCTAACTAAATTAGAGCCAAGTCTGTGGCAGAGACTTGTTCCTCCCAGAAGTTCTAAGTGGCGCTCTGGCTGCCAGGCCTGTGAGAGAGGTCTGTCCAGGGGCACTTTACCCACTCCGGCTGGAGTGGCGACGAGGCGAATACAAATTCAGAGAAGGCAGGACTGCTTTCTCTATCCAAAGCCTGATACTGCAAAGTTATCTTTCCTTCACCAACCTATCCTGTCTACCTCAAGTTGACATGTTGGTCGTGTTTGACCAGAGAAAATAAAGCATTGAAAAACGTCAACCAACGGTCTGGACATTCTATTACTGCTCTCATCACCACCATCACCCCTAGACACATCAGGAGGTAACTTAAATACGCTGATCCCAAATCTAACCAGCGGCTCCTCCGGGGGTAGCGCTACAAAATCTGAGAAACACCACGAGCAAGCTGGAAAGAAACTGTGATAAGCTGGGAGCAGGGCTGGAAACAAGCTGGGAGAAATAGGAACACAGGGGATCACTCAAGGAGAATGCAGGAGGGGTCCAGCTGCTAGTGTGTGGAACGCTGAGCAACCTAAATGCTAGCCCTTTAAGACAGTGCTCCCTCTGTGCTTGGCTGGTACCTGGTGGCTCCATACAGAAAGAACAGGTGCTGGAGCATGGAAGACGAGAGTGTGAAAATATATAACATGTAAAACTTGAGAAGTCTGCATGTTGTATGATTTCACGATTGAATAATAAAAAAACTGTTAATAATAAGTGGAACTTCCGCTTATCTGTCTCCTCCCCCCTCTGTTGTCACATTTGGCACCTTTTCAGGAGGGTATGGGTTTTTGACAGATACCGTTTCCCACTTCTGGGAGACGAGGCTGCGACCTGGCCTCTCAGAAGTTCGGCTCCCTCCTCCTTCCTCCGCCGCCGGACTAATTGGAAATGAAAGCACAGAGCGCTTTGCGCATGAGCAGTAGAGAACCCGAAAGGAATGCCAGAGGCTGCACCCGACAGCCAGTCCGAAGATCGGCTGGGGTGCCAACATTGCCGGCTCCCTGGACCTCCTCTTTAACGACTTGCCCACTGGGCACTTATACCCCCTTCCTAACCAGACCAATTTTTAGCTTTCAGTGCTTTCACATTTTGAATGACCTGAATGAATGAATGATTTTGAATTTTGAATGTAACATTGTACCCATATTATTTTTTTTCTTTTTTTTCAAACAAAAATAGCTTTCTTCTGGAGGTATTTAATCACCGCTGTTTTTTTTTTTTTTTTTGCACTATAAATGAAAAAAAGACCGCAGAGGGGGAAGGAGGCAGGGGGCGATGTGATTGAATAATTTGCCCTCATTATATCGAAAATAACAAAAATATGTTTTCTTACCGTAATATCTACCTTAAGGCCCCTTTCACACTGGGGCGGGAGGCACGGTGGCGGTATAGCGACGTTAAAAATAGCGGCGCTATACCGTCGGAATTGCCATGGGATTCAGCCGCTAGCGGTGCAGTATTAACCCCCACTAGAGGCCGATAAAGGGTTAATACCGCCCGCAATGCGCCTCTGCAGAGGCGCATTGCGGGCGGTATTACCGCGGTTTCCCATTGTTTTAAATGGGAAGGAGCGGTATACATACCGCTCCTCTCACCGCTCCTCTCACCGCTCCAAAGGTGCTGCTTGCAGGAGATTTTTTTCTCTCCTGCCAGCGCATCGCCTCAGTGTGAAAGCCCTCGGGCTTTCACATTGAGAAGGCTGGCCAGGAGTTTTTCAGGCAGTATTTAGGCGCTATATTTAGCGCTGTACCGCCTGAAAAACTCCTTAGTGTGAAAGGGGTCTAAATCACATTGTTATTTGCCTAGCGTACTTGTTTGTAGCCTAAATACTGAAATTTGCACCTAAAAATGTAATTTAGTAACTTTTGTGAAATGCCAGTAAAAACTTGGCTGCGCCAGTAAATTTCGGGTGTCGTGACAGTAAATTTAAATCTGGTAGGTTGGCAAAACTGTTATCAGGATAAAGAGAAGCCCAGAGTAAATAGGTTATACAGTATTGCATGTTCGTTTTCAGTTTTTATTTTGACTAAAGTGTAGCTTTGTGGCATGATTTTGCTAATGTTTGAGTTTGAACCAATCGGCGTTCCCTCTGTTAGTCCCATCCACCTGTTATGCCGCGTACACGATCGTTTTCCGGGTTCTAAAAAATTTAGTTTTTTTTATGTCATTAAAAACGATTGTGTGTGGGCCTCAGAGCATTTTTCGGGGTTCTAAAAAATGGGCAAAAAATTTTCGAACATGCTCTATTTTTTCATGACGTTTTTAACGTTGTCGTTTTTAAGGTTGTAAAAAATGGTCGTGTGTGGGCTTTAATGATGTGAAAAATCCGCGCATGCTCAGAAGCAAGTTATGAGACGGGAGCGCTGGTAAAACTACCGTTCGTAATGGAGTAAGCACATTCATCACGCTGTAACAGACAGAAAAGCGCGAATCGTCTTTTACTAACACAAAATCAGCTAAAGCAGCCCAAAGGGTGGCGTCATCCGAATGGAAATTTCCCCTTTATAGTGCCACTAGTTCTGGGGTTTTCCCATCCAGAAAATGCCCCTGCTAAAAAAGGCTGATAACAGCCTGAAGCCCCGTACACACGATCGGGAATCCCGACGGGAAAAAGTCAGCCGGGAATCCCGACGGGAAAAAAGAAAGCTGGCTCTTTTTTTTTTTGCCGGCGGGTTTGGCAGTTCTCCCCTCGGAAAAACTGTGAGGGAGCATACACACGTCCGGGATTCCTGGCCAAAAGCTCTCCTTGCAGTTTTCTCGTTGGAAAACCTGGTCGCGTGTACGAGGCATATGTGTGCATGGACAGTGCCAAAAACAGTAGCTGTAGAAATGTCCAGTGTGCATTAAGTCTCAAAAAGATCTTAGATAGAGTCCCCAACCCATGAAAGATATAATTAAAAAAAAACACAGGCAAACAAGGAAACACCAAACTTGAAAAAAAGGACAGTGAAAAAAAAAATTAACAGTGCTGTAAAAAATAACAGTAGTAACTAACCCAATGTGAAAAGTGATGGGGTATGTTCTGGTGTTTAGTCAACTGTGACAATCCACAAGGAGGGACAGAAGCAATGGACAGGAACCTTCAATTTTGAAATAAGGGAAAAGGAGGAGCCAGCGGGCACTGCGCAACTATCATTGCGCAGACTGCTGGCTAGAACATACATAGCTAAAATGATGTACGGGAGGGACTACTGCTCTGTAATGGATCCCCCTGCCACACAGGCACGTAAACAAAACCACCGTTGAATAGCAGCATGTGGCAGCCATCTTGGATGTTTGCTTTCCAGGAGGTTGTTAACCACTGAAACAGGCAGCAGCAGCAGCAGGCCCAGAGTCCCCAAGGACCCATCTAAAGACAATTGGTAGCATACATGGGGAGTCCACACCTACCACCACATACTATGCAGCAGATACTGCCCCCAAACCATTAAAAATATAGAATTATCTGCCAGGCCAGAACTCAAACCAGTAGGCCAGCCCAGAACTCAGAGCAGCTTGTCAGGCAAAAACCCAAACCAGTCAGCCAAGCCAGAACTCGGAGCAACCACTCACGCCGGAAATCAGAGCGATCACTCAGGCCAGAACTCAAAGCAGTCAGCCATGCCAGAACTCAGAGCAGTCCCCCAGGCCAAAATTCAGATGAGTCAGCCAAGCCAGAATTCACTTCAGTCAGACAATTCAGAAATAAAACCAGTCAGCCATGCCAGAACACAGACCAATCAGCCATTTCAAAACTCAACTAGTAAGGCATGCCAGAACTCAAACCAGTCTGTCAAGTCAGACAAAACCCAAACCAAACAACCAGGCTGGAACTCAGTGCAGTCATCCAGGCTAAAACTCACAGCTTTCTGGACAGACTTTTTATTTATCTATTATTTTAAGTTTTTCATGCCATCCTTACTTTTTATTGGCTTAACCTAGTGTTCTTTGATTACTTCCATGTTGATCTGGTAGATCTCCACTTCTCAAAAGTAGCCTTTTCCTGTCTTAAAGATACATGTATTCAGAGTAAAGTAAATATTTTGTAAGGTCCCGGTTGACACATGTTCATTGAGGGGCTTTCCACAACTGAATATTGCCTCAGTTGCTACGCAGGCGGCACAGGTTCAATCGTATGAAGCACTGATTAACATACTCTACAGAAATGACCCATATCCAGAGCAGGGAACGGGTATTTTAAAACTCTCATATATAATCTTTCACATGTGTAACGTTAAAGTTAAAGGCACTAGTCTAGCAGTTTCCCCCGAACGCTCCCCTCTGGCACAACACTCAACTTGGTGAGATAGCTAAGGTTCCAGATGTGGCATGCTGGGCAACCTATGGTGTCAAATAGGCTCAATTATTTCGGGATGGAATATTTAGATCTTTTGTAGATTTGAAGATCAAATTTTGAATACCAAATACATTCTTTTTCCGATACCTCCAGCTGCGTCATGCGGCAACGGCTTAGTATGGAGGAGGGGTGGTGGTGCTCTCCCCTTAGAGGATGGAGAAATTAATAGCTGAGGAGGACCATTCAAAACTGATTCCCAGGTATTATTCTGAACTGATGACATCCTCTTACCATAGGGTGGAGAGGGTGGCTGCACAGTGGAGGGCTGATATACTGTCCCTCACAGAAAAATCATGGTCTGAGGCCATATATACCATGGTGCCCTTGATGATCTCAGCCAGAGACAAACTGCTACAGTTTAACTATCTTCATAAGATATATTACACCCCCCAGCACCTGCATAAAATGGGTAGACAAGAGTCATCAGACTGCCCTCGGTGTCATACAGCTGTGGGAGACTTCTCCATATGGTATGGCAGTGTCCTCAGGTGGAAAAGTACTGGAAAGCAATCCTGAAATATCTGGAGGATACCCTAGACCTGCCAAACATCTACTCTCCAACCAGATGCCTTTTGGGTAATCTGGAGGAGGAGGAGATGTCAAATTCCAAAAAGACCCTTCTGAGAATGGTCTTCTGTTATGCCAAGAAAGCACTGGCCCTTTATTGGAAGAACATCTTTACAAACTTGGGTAAAATTGGTTAATAATGCTCTGCCAATGTACAAATTGACCTACGCTGCTAGAGGCAGCCCCAAAAAATGTGTCAGGGTATGGGCAGGATGGGTAAAATATATAACAGGAGACATAGCGATATGATAACTGGTGTATAAATGTTGACTGGAACAGGACCACAGAGGGGAGTGCCCTCGATGTATTGAATTGAACATATATTGAAGAGGGTTTTTCTTTTTCCTTTTTTTTTTTTTGAACAGTAGGGGACACAGGAGACACAAGACCAATGGTTTATACTCTTGCATCTGTATTTATTCGTTTATTGAAAGAAAGCAATAGATGTTTGACAGGATATGCATTTTCTATTCATGTATTACTGAATTTTGATCGAAACTTAATGATGTTATACTGTAAATGTACAGTTTTGTAATGTTTTTGTACAATATTATTAAAAATCTCAATAAAATTTACACTTTAAAAAAAAAAAATGTAAAGTTATATTTTGTGCCTAAAGCCCCTGACCAATCACCCCATTCACACCTGAGCATTTTTTATCTTAAAGTTCAAAGTTCCAAAATGCTAAACAAGCCAAATCCCTTTGTTTTCAAGCCCCTGTTCACATATGAGCACTCTGTCAATTTTAGCTGGAGCTTGTTGCTCAGAGTAGTATATAAACTACTTTTCAGGCAGAATTTTGCATTTTATTGATCTATAGACTTCATTGGGAATACCTGAAAATGCTGTACATTAAATGATCTCCATTCTCCACCTAGGTGCTTTCCTTTGGCTAAAACAAAAACGTCTGAAGCTTGAATACACATATACAACTCCTAAAATACACTTCTAAAATGCTTCTATACGCTTGCTCAAAAGCACTGGAATAAAAATCTAAAAATCACTCTGCTTAGGAGTGAATGCAGCTTAAAGTGATACTAAACCTTAAATTTTTTTTATAACAATAACAAACATGTCTATACTTACCTGCTTTGCGCAATGGTTTTGCACAGAGCAGCCCCGATCCTCTTCTTCTGGGGTCCCCCGCTGGTGCTCCAGTCTCCTCCTCTTCATCGGGTGCCCCCACTGAAAGCCGACTTCCCTGGGTGCTTGCTCCAGAGTCCCACTGCTGCATCCATTGGCACAAACAGTAGGATTTGGCCCCGCCCCCACTCTCGTGTCACAGCTTTTGATTGACAGCAGCAGAAGCCAATGTCTCCTGCTGCTATCAATCTGTCCAATCAGGAGAGTGACTGTTATGGACCTGCCACCTAAGAATTAATAGTGCAGACTGATTCCAGTGATTGGCAACAGGCTGCCTTATTTAAACACCTCAGCAGCACTGTGTCTTCGCTGCCTGATCTGCAGTTCATACCTGTTCCCGTGACTTCCTGTGATCTGATCTGTTTCCTGTGTTTGACCCGGCTTGTTTGACTACGATTGCTCTCTGTTATCCTGATCCCGGCCTGCCTTGTGACCACTCTCAGCTCTACCCTGCTTGATATTCTGTTGCCAAACTTTGCCTGTATCCTGACCATTCTATGCCTGTCGTCTATGCCTACATCTGATCATCTGTTACCAAACCCGGCTTGTCTGACTACGCATTCAGTGCCTCCCCAGCCCTGCATCTACCATCCTGTTTCCTGCTGCACCAGCTGGACTGACAAGAACAAGACGAACCAGGCACCCATACACCGCCAGGCTCTTGCGGCCACTGTTGCAACATCGGTGGCCCTTGAGCCGGGGTTGTATGAGAAGATCTTCCCACTGCACGTCAGGCTCACCCGGCAGGTACGTAACAGTATCAGGCAGCCATGTCTGAGCCTGCAAGTGGGAAATTGGCCATGGATGACCTCTGTCAGCACCTTGCAGCCCTTACCCAAGCAGTCAAATCACTACAGAAGGGTTATACGCAGTTGGAACAACGTGTACAGACGCTAGCTATGCCAGCAAGCACTGCTGCACCTTCTGCCTCAGGGACTGCCACTGCTTCCCCCCGAACCCAGAGTTCCAGCACCAGAGCGATTTTTAGAGGAAAATTTAGATCCTTCCGCAACGCATGTGAACTGTACTTCTCCCTGCAACCTCAAACTTTCTCTCTTGAAACCACTAAAGTAGGATTCATCATATCACTGCTTCAGGGTGAGCCCCAGTCCTGGGCTCATCGGATGTTGGAGAAGAACGATGTATTGTTACAGTCCATGTCCGCCTTCTTCTGCGCGATGGCCAAATTATACGATGACCCACAACGAACCACCACAGCAGAGGCTGCCCTTCATACACTCCAGCAAGGCCGCAGAATGGCCGAAGATTATGTTACAGACTTCAGATGCTGGAGTGCAGACACTAGGGGTGCAACGGATCAAAAAACTCACGGATCGGATCGATCCTCGGATCAGGAGTCACGGATCGGATCATTTTCGGATCAGCAAAAAAAAAAAAAAAAGGGTCCGTTTTTTCATTGGTCCAAAAAAAAAAATATATATATATATATATTGTGATAGTACAGTTCCCTGTCCTGGTAATGGTCGCCCAGGACTCTCCAATAGGCAGGAATCTCCAATCCTGGGACCGGGTTTTGGAAACAGCCAGGAGTCTGGCTGGTTGATTGAGCAGGTGAGTCCTGGGCTTATAGTAGAATCAAGACCAGTGTTCTGGACTCCACCCTCCCAAGGAGTCCAGGCAAGCAAGGGAGAAGCATGCATGTCTGCATGGTATAGACAGAGGACCCAAAGCTGTGGGCTGAGCAGCACAGAAGCTGAGAGAAGGTACAGTGATTGTACAGGTACTTTGGTACGTGGCCAAGAGGGCTGAAGTGTAAGCCTAGGGGCTGTATTTCTGAAGAGAGCCATGTGGCTTGGCATTTTCGTTTGACCATTTCTTTATTGCTGTAGAAACTTGAAACCCCCTGCGTGGGAAATTCTGGATGGATGTTTTTCTTTCTTTTAATAAAAGTGGGTCAACAAACCCTTAAACCACAACTGGCGTGGACTCTGCTGCTCACTGGTATGCTCTACCCAGATGCTAAATCACCCCAACATTACAATTGGTGGAGAATGCAGGCAGGGACTGAAGATCCTTGCAAATACCAGTGAGCTATTGCCAGAAACTGTGTGTGTGCAGGTGAGGAGAACCTGCAAGAGAAAGGTGACTAGCCTTAAAGAGACAGTGCTCTAATTTGTTGCTGAACTGTGCAATTTTTTTTTGAGTGATTGTGAGTATGGGGCGATCAAGACGCCTAAAAGAAGCACGGATGGCTGAGATGATAGATAGAGCTCTGAGGCTGGAGGGGTTGTTACCGCCTGATCGAACCCCATACATGTCTGAACAGAGATTTCCAAGGGAAAAGAGGGCTGCTGTTGTCCCTAGCAACCCTGGTGCAATGAGTGCACAGACGGCTAATGTGGAGCGTCCACCAGCGTTTGAATCTGCAGTGGATTGGTGCAAGCGACACCTGGCAGGATTGGACCAAGCTAAAGTGGAACCAAAGCCAACCTTTGATAAAAAGAGAGATCTGCCAAATGTCAATGCCTGGGAGAGGGATGTTGTTGCCCCTGGCAACGCTGCTGCAGTTAAACCAGCAGCTGTTGTGAAAATTGTGAAAGTGACACAGCTTCAGACAGGGTCCAGCAGATGCAGTGTGGGAAACCCTGACAAGACAGGAAACCAAGTGCGCTGTGTGCGGTGCAGCGAGTGGGGGCATGCAGTCTCCAAGTGCCCTTTGTCCCTGGCTCCAATGCAAAGTTACCTAGCAAAACAAAGGTCTGCAAATCCTGTGTTATGTGCCAGAAGAGAGGCTGACCAAAAGCCAGGACGGAGAGTGGTTGCCCATAGCAACACAGAGGAGGCCAGTCGGGCTGTCTGTGGACCATGGGGTGTGCTTGCCTGCAAGGGTCGTGACAAGTGGCTTCCGAAGGAGCCAATACAGCATGTTGGAGAGAACCAGCAAAGATCTGCAGGGAGAGTGCGATCTCCCATGACAACAAGAATGGAAGTTGTGCCTGGAGAGAGGAGCTGCAGGAGAGATTTGCCTCAACGTCCCCACAAAGAGCCCTGTGCGTTCTTGCCAGCTGGGAATCATCAGGAGAGAAACGCACTGGAGAAAAGTCGTCCTGTTCCTTGTCTGGAATGTGGCCAGCTGGGGCACGAAATGTTGTCTTGCCCTAGATTCTGGGGTGCACCTGGAGGTAATGATGCTGAGCCAGTTTCCTGTGAAAATATATTTGCCATCACCCCTGGCAACAAGGAAGAGTTTTCTGTTGTGTCTGCAGGGGGTGCGATTTCATCCCATGGCCACCAGGGGGAGTTGGCCAGTAAATGTGCGGCTGAAGACTGTTTAAGACAACGTACTCAAATGAAGATGGTGCCCCCAACTACTGCGGTGGGTAAGACTGTCTTTAATGAAATGATGTCTGGGACTGCTGATTGCATGTATAAAAGAACTGGTTACGAGACTGTCCATGATGATGTGAGAGTGACCCCAGTTAGTGGGGCCACTAAATGTGTGCTTGAAGATTACTTCTCCCTACAAAGTGGGAATACAGGGGTTAAAGTCCAAACAGAACCTGTATTGATGACTAAAAGTGTTGTGTCTAATGTCTGCCAGTCTCAAGTAGGCAGTGGGCTAGGACAGCCTGCAAAAACTAAAAATGCTATGAGTGTTATGGTTAATGAAAAGTTTGCTGCTGTTGGGAAAACCCCAGGTTCTTTCAGAGCAAAAGCTGTTGTCACAAATGGGCCGTTGCCTGTAGCAACTGAAGGTAAGACTGCACAGTTGTCCCCAGAAATCTCCAGGGAACTTCATGTATTGAAGTCGGAGGTTGCCATGGACAACTGGTATGTCACTCTGGTGGGACAGAGTGGAACTGTACCGTATAATGGTAATGTGTTAGTGCAAGCTGCTAGTACTAAGAATGTGCAGGTAAATGGTGGGTTAAAAGAACATGTGAAAAATTCAAAGGTGTGTGAGGCTTATGAAGCGCCGCCCGAGCAAGGTGGTGGTGGTTATGGTGTATTGCAACCTATGGTGCTAGAACATGTGTTACCGAAGTCTGCCATGATTTGTAATTTGGGTAACGAATCTGCAACTAAACCCATCTGTTCTAATGTGTGTCCTTGGGCGGATGGATCAGGGCTAAGGAGCACCGATGAATGGAGCACAGCTACAACAGATTGGGATAGTTGGGGTAAAAATCTAATGTCCCTGATAGATGAGGCTTTCATGCATAAAAGTAAGGTGGACAAAGTTTCTGCTGTGCCAGCAGGAGGGATGGCAGAACAGCTTATACCAGAGGGCGCGGTGGCTGCTGCAGGGGTTAACCCTCGTGAGAAATATGGACAATATAAGGGCGAGCACACAGCAGACACTTTGTCCGCAACCTACAAAAATGATGCTGACGTAGCGTGTCAAAGTGATGTTGTCAATGGTAATGTGAAGCAGTTCATTGGTGCTGAACCTGAGAAGTTGAGTGTGAGTCAAGCACCTGGCAGCGCTCTGGTAGAGCACCAGGCTGTGGTCGTCTCCAGCTGGGAGAAGGTTTCATTAAACCTTGCAACCTCTCGCGTCTCAGCAAGTGAGTCTGTCTGCATTCCCAGTGTCAGGAAAGTCCCCAGGAAGGACTTCAATCCGAAGCCAAGGGTATGCTTTCTAACAAAAGTGTTAAAGGAGATGCTTACACTTTGGGATGTACAGCCAGTCTATACTGGGGTGTCTCCACCACAGTCAGACAGTCTGGTACTGCGGAGTACCATTAGGTGGACCCCTGAGTGGCAGGTGGTACAGCACAAAGGAAGACGAGACAAAAATGGTTTATTTATGACTGTATTACTAGTGTTAAAAGTCGCCTCTAGGTATGCTGATGGGTTACTTCCTGTACAAGAGGTTTATGGGAGAGGCTTTGGCGAAAAGAAAGTGTCTGAGGTTTCACCACCTAACAGCCAGGTAGAAGGCATTTCTGCTGCTATGGTTCAAGATGGTACTGGTCAGTTGTCGGTGAAGGGCGTGTATGCTGTACCAGTGGTACCATCACATGAGATGGAAGGGCCAAGTGTGGACCAGAAAGCAGCAGAAATCCTAACTGGGGCCCAACCGAAGATGGTTAAAGAGACTGGGGTCCCCAGTCCAATGTTTGGTTTAGGTGACATACAGATAAGTGCAGTAAAAATTGTATGTGGATCAGAAGAGAACTTGTCTCTTCAGGTGGATAAAAATACAGATGGCATCAGAACAGGTCAAGTGGTAGGACAGCTGCCTGCAGAGAGGGTGAACCCCGGGGAGGTGACGTCCTCTGAGGTTCCCGTGGGTGATGGCAACCCTCTGGTATGTGTGCCCTCTGCAGACTCTGCCCTAGCAAATACTGAAAAAAAAAGGCATTGGTGACTTTTGCAACATTGAGAGGTGTAAAGTTGGTTTGAATATGTATATCAATGATGAACCAAATAATTTGTTAAAGGTACATGACAGTGTGGTGTCCAAAGGTATTGGGAAACCTGGGAACCTGAAGCGTGGAGGCAGAAGGGTTGGTAGAAAGACCAGGGGTGCCCTGTTTAAGTTTCAAAAGAGGAAGTGCTTATGGAACCCCAAAAGAAGAGGGAGAAGGCTGAGTGTAGGGAAATATAGCTGGTTAAGATCCAGGGTGGGACGTACCTGGAAGCGCACCCGGAAAAAAGTTTGGGCCTATGTGGCTGATAGCCAGCACAGAGGTGTCCCAACCATGATGATGGGTGCTGGTGTTCCTCCCTCTGGATCGAAACAAAGGGGGGGGTATGTGATAGTACAGTTCCCTGTCCTGGTAATGGTCGCCCAGGACTCTCCAATAGGCAGGAATCTCCAATCCTGGGACCGGGTTTTGGAAACAGCCAGGAGTCTGGCTGGTTGATTGAGCAGGTGAGTCCTGGGCTTATAGTAGAATCAAGACCAGTGTTCTGGACTCCACCCTCCCAAGGAGTCCAGGCAAGCAAGGGAGAAGCATGCATGTCTGCATGGTATAGACAGAGGACCCAAAGCTGTGGGCTGAGCAGCACAGAAGCTGAGAGAAGGTACAGTGATTGTACAGGTACTTTGGTACGTGGCCAAGAGGGCTGAAGTGTAAGCCTAGGGGCTGTATTTCTGAAGAGAGCCATGTGGCTTGGCATTTTCGTTTGACCATTTCTTTATTGCTGTAGAAACTTGAAACCCCCTGCGTGGGAAATTCTGGATGGATGTTTTTCTTTCTTTTAATAAAAGTGGGTCAACAAACCCTTAAACCACAACTGGCGTGGACTCTGCTGCTCACTGGTATGCTCTACCCAGATGCTAAATCACCCCAACATTACAATATATATATATATATATATATATATATATATATATATATATATATATATATATATATATATATATATATATATATATATATATATATATATATATATATATATAATAAAATAATATATTTTTTTTTTGGACCAATTAAAAAAAGGAACCTTTTTTTTTTTTTTGCTGATCCGAAAAAAGAGCACAATAGCAATTCACAGGGGTGGATTAAAGAGGAAGCAGGTGAGGCTGTTTGGGACTTAAAGTACAATCTTGATGTTTTTACAGCAAAATATATATATATATTTATTTTTTTTTGCTGTAAAAACATCAAGATTGTACTTTAAGTTCCAAACAGCCTCACCTGCTTCCTCTTTAATCCACCCCTGTGAATTGCTATTGTGCTCTTTTTTCCCCCCTTTCCCCCCCCTCCTCTCACACCAGTGCTTCACTGCTAACATTCCCATTCAGCTTGCTAGAGCCCAGTGCACAGCGTGACACGCCTCCCCGGGGAGGCGGGGAGGCGTGTCACGCTGGGCTCTGGCAAGCAGACTGGCCGCCGCTCCGGAGCTAGGCCAAAGCCAGGGACTTTCCTAGGCCTAGGCTCCGGAGCGCTCCGCGGATCGCGGGGTGTGCCGATCCGAACGGGGTGGCCCGTTCGGATCACGGATCGGTGACGATCCGTTACACCCCTAGCAGACACACAATGGAATGACGCAGCCCTGCAACAACAGTTCCGCTTGGGGTTGTCTGAAGGTCTGAAAGATGAATTGGCACGTGTCGGAGTCCCAAATACCCTGGAAGCCCTTATCACACTGGCCATTCAAATTGATCGTCGGCTCCGTGAGCGACGATCTGAAAGATCAGCCCAGCAGCCACGTCCAGTCTGGATGATGCCCCGAATCCCAGCTCCTACTTACCCTGCACCTGTTGACTTCACTCCAGTTCAGCCCGCTCCTGTCACTACTGCTACCGACGCTCCAGAGCCTATGCAAATCGGTCTAATACGCCCACCTTTGTCTCCAGAAGAACGCCTGCACCGACGACAGAAGAACCTTTGCCTGTACTGTGGGGAAAGCAGGCCACTATGTGCGTTCCTGTCCAACCAAGACACGTAAGTGGCGGATGATCACTTCAGTTAATAACTTTTCTTCATCTACCACTGCCACCAACCTAACCCTTCCTATTTCTTTCCAGCTGCTAGAAAGGGAGGTGGCAGTTACCGCGATCATTGATTCTGGGGCCTGCAGCTGCTTCATCGATCTAACCTTTGCAACATAACAACGTATTCCCTTGAGACCTAAAGCACAAGGACTTTCTGTTTTTCTAGCTGACAGGTCATGTATCAAGTCTGGACCTGTGACCCAAGAGACATTTCCCTTACCCGTGTTGGCCTCCTCCCAACATAAAGAAATCTTAAGCCTTGATGTTATCTCTTCCCCGCTATTCCCTGTTATTCTAGGCCTACCCTGGCTGCAGGCGCATAATCCGCAAATTGACTGGGCCACAGGGAGAATCAACTTCCACTCAGCCTATTGCCAGGAGCACTGCCTACCAAGGTCCCCAGTTCCTTCTACAACACTATTTTGTGTGGACTCTGAGTCTGAAGTGCGGAAAGTTGTACCTGAACCCTACCATGAGTTCCTGGATGTCTTTAGTAAGCGAGGGGCTGACATTTTTCCCCTGCATCGGCCATACGATTGCCCAATTGAACTGCTTCCTGGGTCCGAAATCCCTTTCGGTAGAATCTTCCCCCTCGCTGAACGAGAACAGGAGGCACTAAAAGAGTACATCCAAGAAAACTTGAAAAAGGGGTTCATCCAACCCTCTACCTCCCCAGCAGGAGCTGGAATATTTTTTGTTGAAAAAAAGGACCACTCCCTACGACCTTGTGTGGACTATCGGGAGCTCAACAAAATTACAGTTAAAAAACGATATCCTCTCCCTCTAGTACCCAAACTATTTCAGAGACTAAGGTCAGCGACCATTTTCACCAAACTAGATCTACGGGGGGTTTACAATTTAGTCCGCATCCGCCAAGGGGATGAGTGGAAGACAGCCTTCCGCACCCGATTTGGCCACTATGAATACCTAGTGATGAGCTTCGGACTATGCAATGCTCCCGCTATTTTCCAACATTTTGTCAATGATATATTCAGAGACTTCCTAGATATATTTTTGATTGTTTACCTAGATGACATTCTGATTTTTTTTAATTTCTCTAGACTCTCATCGAGGTCATGTCAAAAGGGTGCTGAGCCGACTCGGCCAACACGGACTATATGCTAAAAGGTGAAAAATGCGAGTTTGAACAACGCAGCATCCAATTCCTGGGACTGATAATCTCACCTGAAGGAATCAAGATGGACTCTGAAAAGGTCTCTGCAATCTTAGACTGGCCTGCACCTACCGACAAGAAGGGGGTGCAGCGCTTCGTAGGATTTGCCAACTTTTACAGGAGGTTCATCAAGGGATTTTCTGCTATCATAACCCCTATCACACAGCTGACTAGACAGAACCTCCGCTTCAATTAGACACCCGAGGCTCAAGCCGCATTTGATACCTTGAAGGGACTGTTTACTTCAGCACCTGTTCTTGGTCACCCGGACCTGTCCCTGCCTTATACCCTTATACACTAGAAGTAGACGCATCTGAAGTCGCTATTGGAGCAGTCATCTCCCAAGGCCCTAAGGATCTGATGCATCCAGTAGCCTTTTTCTCCCACAGGCTTTCTCCAGCAGAGAGAAACTATGACGTTGGGGACCGGGAATTACTGGCCATTAAGGCGGCATTAGAAGAGTGGAGATACCTCCTAGAGGGAGCAGCGCATCCCATATTGGTCTATACTGACCACAAAAACCTGGAGTATTTGAGGACTGCTAAACGTCTGAAGCCACGTCAAGCACGTTGGGCCCTGTTCTTTTCCCGATTTGTGTTCCACATTACCTACCGACCAGGCTCGAAGAATGTTAAACCAGATGCACTGTCTCGTATGTTCGATGACCCCAAGGAACCACCCGTGGCAGATACCATCTTGTCTGAAAATAACTTCTTACTTTTACAGGGAAACCTCCTCAACCGAATGAAGCAGGCTTCGAGAGACTTTCCTAGCTCTCCAGGGGTCACGCTGAAACTCCAGGAAGGTTTGCTGTTCAACGGAAGCAAGGTATTTATGCCTGAATGTTTACGCATAACCATTTTGGGTCTGTGCCATGATCATCCCCTAGCAGGTCATTTTGGGGTCCACAAGACGCTTGATCTCCTGAAACGCACATTCTGGTGGCCGGACCTGGAAGAAACCTGCAAGAGGTACGTGAATTCCTGTGCAATCTGCAACCGCAGCAAGGGTACAAAGAACCGAGCTTGGGGCCTACTTCGGCCACTGCCAGTTCCTAACAGACCATGGAAGATGATAGCCATGGATTTTGTTGTGGAACTTCCCCCATCGGAAGGATGCACAGCCATCTTCGTGGTAGTGGAGCAACTGTCCAAAATGGCCCATTTCTTGCCTCTGAAGAATACTCCCTCAGCCATGGAGACAGCTCAAGTATTTATCAGAGAGATTGTGAGGCTTCACAGGGTCCCTATGAACATTGTCTCCGATCGGGGGGTTCAGTTCACTTCCAGATTCTGGAAAACTCTGTGTGAAGCCCTTAGAATCGAAAGATCCTTGTCCTCCGCCTACCATCCCCAGACCAATGGACAGACAGAGAGAAGCAATCAGACATTGGAACAGTATATCCGATGCTTAACCACTTTTATCCAGGATTACTGGGTATCGCTGCTGCCACTGGCGGAGTTCGCCTACAATAATGCCACTCATTCAGTCACAGGTCAGTCATCCTTCTTTGCAAATTATGGTTTTCACCCATCCTTCTTGCCTGACTTTATTCCAGAGACCACAGTTCCTGCTGTCCAAGACACAGTGGATTTCCTAAACCGCAACAATAAGTTGCTTCAAGAAGCGGTTACCAAGGCACAAGCAGCAAGCAAGACGGCTTTCGACAGGAAAAGGAGGGGTGAACTGATTCTCCACCCGGGAGACCAGGTATGGTTGTCTACTGCAAATCTCCGGTTGGCATGCACCTAAATTTGTGGGACCATTCCCAGTCAAGAGGAAACTTAATGAGGTTGCTTATGAATTATTCTTACCTTATTAACTTAAGATGCATCCTGTCTTCCATGTTTCTCTCTTAAAACCCGCAGTTCCTGACTCTTTTCCAGATAGGGTATCCAAGCCACCAGAACCTGTGACCATCAATGGCGAAGAGGAGTATGAGGTGGAGGCTATCATAGACTGTAGGAGAAGAAGGAATCAGGTACAGTACCTGGTTAAGTGGAAGAGTTATGGCCCAGAGGGTAACTCTTGGGAGGTTGAACAGGATGTGCATGCCAGAGACCTGGTTAATGCCCATTTTTAGCAGAAATCCACAGAAGAGAGACCTGTTGGGCACCCTGGAGGTTGCCCGTAAGGGGGGGGGGGCAATGTCATGGACCTGCCACCTAAGAGTTAATAGTGCAGACTGATTCCAGTGATTGGCAACAGGCTGCCTTATTTAAACACCTCAGTAGCACTGTGTCTTCGCTGCCTGATCTGCAGTTCATACCTGTTCCTGTGACTTCCTGTGATCTGATCTGTTTCCTGTTTTTGACCCGGCTTGTTTGACTATGATTGCTCTCTGTTATCCTGATCCTGCCTTGTGACCAATCTCAGCTCTACCCGGCTCAGGTAAGAAAAAGGGGCGGTTTGGGGAGGAACAGCAGCACAGAAGGCTTTTCAACTTAATGTATAGAATGCATTAAGGTGAAAAACCATAAGGCTTTACATCCACTTTAATAGAACTCTCCACCCTAGATGTAGGTGTACCTGAATCTTATTGGACGCAGCCTGAAGGATTATTTAGAACACCCAGCCAAAATTGTCCTTTTCCCTGGCTGTGCCTTCGCAGTTAAACCAAATGGACTTTTTGGGACCATTTTAAGAATCAGGGGATGCTTAGTAGAAAGTCTAGAAGAGTATGGGAATTGACTGAGAAGGCTAGGCCAGAGGCATGCAAAATGTTGGCTGGGGGTTTAAAGTGTCCCACAGGCTGGGGATGTGGTGGGAAAGAAAACAGTGCATCTTGGGTGGGGGAGGGGTGGTTTCTTTAGGTCAAGGGGATAGGTAAATGGAATAGCTGTACTTTCAGGAAAGGAAAGGAAATCCTTGCAGAAAACCACCATTGCTGACCTCACCTGAAATTGCTAGCTGCCTGTGTCACGTACCTTACCGGAGGCCGAAGTACTGAGAGGGCTTCCCCTGCGACTAAGTGCAGAGTGTCCCCTGGAGGTGACACAGGGAGTGCTATGCCCAGAGATGCAGGAGTTGCCAGCTGCGACTTGCTGAGTTGATGCTGGAGATCAGCTGAAGACCAGGATAAGCAGTCAGGCAGGGGTACCTCGGAAGTACCAGATGAGACTGTGTAGCAGGGAAAACCAGGGGCGAAGTCAGGAGCCAGGCTGGAGGTCATACACTGGTATCAAGCATAGGAGGAGAAGTTACTAAGATCAGAGGACCTATATACTGGATCAGGTAGACAGGAACAAGGCACGGGAACAAGCCAGGAATCAAGCCGGGGGGTCATACACTAGGAAGACTGGTCAGACAAGCCGGGTTGACAACAGTAGTTCTTAGATAACAGGAACAGGAACTCAGGAAACACACCAGAGGGCTGAAGATCATTCAGCAGTTGGTAACTGCAGCAGCAGGCTTTAAATAGGGCACTGACGCCAAGAGTCACTCCCAAATTGCATGCGCAATGGCGCACACGCATGTGCAATGAAGAATGCAGAGTTCTCGCTGCTGTTGCCCGCGTGCATACCCGTGCGCGCCTGTTGGTCCGTGACCCAGCTGATGGACAGACCTGCCAGTCTTTCTATGGATGTTTGCCTGACAGCCTGGTTATCATGCTGATCTAGTTGTTTCAGCTGCAGACACTGATCAAGGGTCAGTATGCACAAATGTAATTCTGAATTTGCACTGACTTCACTGGATTCCTAAACTTTTGATTTTCTAGTTCAGTGACTAAGAACGCAATAAAGCCATTGAGATTAGATCAGCCAGGCAACAAATACTTTTTTTCTGAAGAATTCGGATAACAGTTTAGGGCAGGGGTGTCAAACTGGCGGCCCTCCAGCTGTTGCAAAACTACAAGTCCCATGAGGCATTGCAAGGCTAACAGTTACAAGCATGACTCTCACAGGCAGAGGCATGATGGGACTTGTAGTTTCGGAAGAGCTGGAGGGCCGCCAGGAGGGCCACCAGTTTGACATGGTCCCGTAGGTGCCGTAGAATGGGTGCCGTAGAATGGGGGCCGAGGTGAACAGAGTCTTTAGTTTATTGAAGGCCTCCTGGGTCCACTGAAAACGGGTATGCTGGTGGGTCTGCTGGGTAATGGGGGCAATAATACTAGAAAAGTCTTTAATAAATCTCCTGTAGAAATTTGAAAACCTGATGAACCTTTGGATGCCTTTTTTATCAGTAGGGGCTGACCATTCCAGAATGGCGGATACTTTCTGAGGATCCATGGAAATTCCGGATGTGGAAATGATCAGACCCAAGAACTGTATGGATGACCTTTCAAACTCACATTTTTCTGCTTTTGCGTAGAGTCCGTGTGCCCTTAATGTGGATAGTACCGATGTGAGTTCTATGTAATTCCAAGGTGGCAGAAAAAATGAGGATGTCATCCAACTAAACGATTACAAAGTGATCCAAGAACTCTCTAAAGATGTTGTTCACAAAATGTTGGAAGGTCGCTGGAGCGTTGCATAGGCCAAAAGGCATAACGAGGTACTCGAAATGTCCGAAGCGAGTTCTAAAGGCGGTCTTCCATTCATTCCCCCCCCCCCCCCGAATGCGCACAAGGTTGTAGGCACCTCGTAGGTCCAATTTAGTAAAAACTCGTGCAGTACGGAATCTTTGGAAAAGTTCAGGAATGAGAGGGAGAGGGTAACGGTTTTTGATAGTAATTTTATTAAGTTCCCTGTAATCCACACATGGCCTGAGGGTATGATCTTTCTTCTCTACGAAAAATATCCCGACACCAGCTGGAGAATAAGATGGGCGGATGAACTTCTTTTCTAGGTTCTCGTCAATGTATTGACGCAAGGTCTCAAGCTCAGTCTCTGAAAGTGGAAATATGCATCCAAAGGGAATTTCTGCACCAGGCAACAACTCGATAGGACAATCGTAAAGACGATGGGGAGGTAGTGTGTCGGCTTTCTTCTTATCGAAGACATCTAGAAAATCATGGTAAGCTGTAGGAACATTTTGGCTGGAAGTGAAAGCTGGCTGGACGGTGAGACAACTGGGAGGTACTATAGACTCGGGCACTATGCAGTGCTGACGGCAGTAACCTGATTTGAAGGAGATACTCCCCGTGCTCCAGTCTATCTGTGGGTTATGTGCCTGCAGCCAAGGGAGTCCCCCAGGATCACAGGAAACATTGGCGATGGTTGGCCACAGGTGAAGGCGGATCACATGACTGGTTCAGGTTTGGTTTAGGTGTGTATATATTTGAGTTGTGTATCATTTTTGTTTTAGCTATGACTAAGTGCTGATACCCCAGTGCGAAACGCGTCAGCTATCCACCCCACTGTCTGCTGTGACTTGTAGTGCTGTTTCCATTTTTTACAATTAAAAGCAACTTTTTAGGAATTTCGTGAAAGTGAGGCTGTCCAGTCTTTTCTCCGGTCTTCGCTTTGTACATTCCCAGCACCCACGCTTCTGAGAGGACACTGATTGCTGAGTGCACTCACCTAGAGCGGCAGTTCCCCTTTCTCTACATTGGCGAACAGATAACATCAAAACAGAGGAACTCTTGATGGCCAGAATCAATCAACGTAAATATAGGTAAGGTCTCTTGGGTAACAGGCCCCGAACAAGGTGTAGATCCATCAGCCAAATGAATCTTACGTTTATGTTCCTTATTCCGCAGAGGGATCTGGTAGTCCTTAGCAAGGGAAATGTCCAAAAAACAACTACAAGCCCCGGAGTCAATTATCGCTGGAAATCTGACCTCCCCTCTTGATAACTGTAATGCGACATGGAGAACCAGGTGAGCTGAGGAGGATTTCGGGATTCGGAGGTGCAAAGGGTTGCGGGGAGAAGATCTACAGGGCCTTATTGGACAGTTGGAAAGAAAATGTCCGGCTTGTCCACAGTAGAAACAAAGGTTCGCCTGCCGGCTAAGAAGTCTTTCATTGGGGGTCAGGGCAGAGCGAACCATGCTAATCTGCATAGGCCCTCTATTGAACGTGACCGGAGAGGAGGGCGCATGAATGGCTGGAACCTTAGGCAGCATCCAAGAAGGCCGGCAGGCTTGTGCACGTTCAGACTGTCACTCCCGCAGGCGCCTGTCCAGTTGGATGGTTAACTGAATGAGCCCTTCTAAGGTGGCTGGGCCGTCCACTCGTGCTAACTCGACTTTAATAGGTTCAGACAGGCCAAGGCGGAATTGATATCTGAGAGCGGCCTCGTTCCATCCTGTGTCCGCAGCCCAATTGTGAAAGTCCACAGTATAGTCCTCTACATTGCGCTGCCCTTGCCGTAAGGCATGGAGGGCTGCTTCAGCGGTGGCCGGACATTTAGCCGTAGCTTCAAAAAATAAGTCCAAGGTGTAAATAGCGGGATTCTTTTGCTCCAGCAACTGATGGGCCCAGGACTGAGGTCCTTTAGACAGCAAGGTAATAATAAATCCCACTTTAACAGTCTCTAGAGAGAAGGTCCTTGGCTGTAGGGACAGGTACAATACACAGGAGACTCTGAATGCTCTAAACTTTCTTTGGTAACCTGAGAAGCGTTCTGGAGTGGGTACACTGGGTTCAGGAGGAGGGAACATCGTCTGGTTCGGAAGGCAATTTCCCAACTGGGAGTACTGCTCTTGTAGGTTCGTCACTGCTTGAGTAAGGGCTGCGACTTGCTGGTATAAAGTCTTGAGCGGGGAAGCACCTCCTTCGGCCTCTGACACTTCTGGCTGCATTAAACTGTCACGTACCTTACCAGAGGCCGAAGTGCTGAGAGGCCTTCCCTTGCGTCTAAGTGCAGAGCGTCCCCTGGAGGTGACACAGGGAGTGTCACTCCCAAATTGTGTGCGCAATGGCGCACGCACGTGTGCAATGAAGAATGCAGAGTTCTTGCTGCTGTTGCCCGTGTGCGTGCCCCGTGCACGCGCACATGCCCTGTGCTCGTTGGTCCGTGACCCAGCTGATGGACAGACCTGCCAGTCTTTCTATGGCTGGTTCCCTGACAGCCTGGTTGTCATGCCGATCTAGTGGTTTTAGCTGCAGACACTGATCAAGGGCCAGTATGCACAAATGTAATTCTGAATTTGCACTGACTTCACTGGATTCCTAAACTTTCCATTTTCCAGTTCAATGACTAAGAACGCAATAAAGCCATTGAGATTAGATCAGCCAGGCAACAAATACTTTGGGAAGATTGTCAGCAATGGAAGCCCCCTATTTCTTTCAACATGTTTTGCGGGTTTCCTTTATTACAAATATGCATCAAAGTATATTTAAAGTGGATGTAAACCCAAAAAGTTTTTTTTTTTTTTTTTGATGTCACAATGTAGAGAATAAGATTTCCTATCATCTGTGCCCAGTCTTGCCACACATAGTTAATCCAGCTCTGAGCAATCCACTTTTATTGTTCAGTGAAAATTAACAGACTTCCAGATAAAAACCTGTCTAAATAAAAAGTCTTTTCCGTCCCCTTGCTTCGAGTGACAGGGTTTTTACATATCTCGTGCACTAGCTTGGACACATGCACATTCCTGGATGTTTATCATACAATGGGGGGTGATCCACAGTTCATTGTGAGAGGTAATGTATGTCACTCGAAGCAAGGGGACGGAAAGGACTTTTTATTTAGACAGGTTTTTATCTGGAAGTCTGTTAATTTTCACTGAACAATAAAATAGGATTGCTCAGAGCTGGATTAACTCTGTGTGGCAAGACTGGGCACAGATGATAGGAAATCTTATTCTCTACATTGTGACATAAAAAAATTAAAATGTTTTGGGTTTACATCCACTTTAAATGTATCAACAAATCCACTATGAAAAAAAATAAAACAATAGAAATAACCAAATAATGATTCTATAACAAGGTTGACACACTAATTTCACTAGTATACAGTGCCTTGAAAAAGTGTTCATGCCCCTTGAAATTTTCTAAATTTTGTCACGCTACAAGTCTATTTTATTGGGATTTTATGTGATAAACCAACACAAAGTGGCACATAACTGTGAAAGGGAAGGAAAGTGAAAAATGGTTTTCAACATATTTTACAAATAAATATGTGAAAAGTGTGGCATGCATTTGCATTCAGGGTCTGGACTTTGACTGGGCCATTCTAACACATGAATATGCTTTGATCTAAACCATTCCATTGTAGCTCTGGCTGTATGTTTAAAGGGTCACTAAAGGAAAAAAAATTTTTAGCTGAAATGACTGTTTACAGGACATAGAGACATAATAGTTAACTGATTCCTTTTAAAAATGATTAAAAATAGATAAAAAAACAATCATATAATGTGCCTGCAGTGTAGTTTCGTTTTTGCTGTTGTTTGCTGGTTCTCTGATGTACAGAGAGCCACTAGAGGGCAGTCAGCCAATAGAGAGCAGTGATACTTTGTCTAAAACTCCTCAGCACCAATCCAGTTTCGTTTTACACACAGCTCCTTGATTAGTGACCACCGTGAGAAATCTCCCAGTACTGTGGTTATCAGGAAACAGGCAACCAGGAAGTGTCCAGAACAGAGAGGATTTACAGCAACATGAAAGCAAAAACGAACAATGAGGACATGAAACCAGGACTGCAGTAAGGTAAAGGAAGCCATTTAGCTAAAAAAAAAAATTCCTTTAGTGACCCTTTAAGGTTGTTGTCCTGCTGGAAGGTGAACCTCTGTCCCAGTCTCAAGTCTTTTGCAGACTCTAAGGCCGTGTACACACGGTCGCTCCAAACCGATGAGAATGGTCCGACGGGCCATTTCCATCGGTTCACCGCTGAAGTGGCCTGATGGTCTGATGTGCGTACACACCATCGTTCCAAAAACCGATCGGGTCAGAACGCGGTGACGTCAAACACACGATGTGCTGAATAAAACGAAGTTCAATGCTTCCAAGCATGCGTCAACTTGATTCTGAGCATGCACGGGTTTTGAACCGATGCTTTCTGTACTAACCATCGGTTTGGACCGATCGGGCAGCGGTCCATTGGTTCGATTTTAAAGCATGTTTTAAAATTTTGGACCGAAGGACAACAGACCGATGGGCTATACACACGGTCGGTTTGGACCGATGTAACTGAACCTCGGTCCATTCTCCTTGGTTTTGTCCGACCGTGTGTACGCGGCCTAACAGGTTTTCTTCTAAGATTGCTCTGCATTTGGCTCCATCCATCTTCCCATCAACTCTGACCAGCTTCCCTGTCCCTGCTGAAAAAAAGCATCCCCACAAAATATGATGCTTGACACAACAAAATGAAAACATAAATCATGGAGATGACTAGAAATTAAATAATCGCATAAATGGAACATCTCTGTATGATTAACATAAGTTGCCAACACCCCTGGTAAGCAGGAAAAAGTGGAGGGACTTTTAATTAAAATAATAATAATAATAATAATAATTAAAAATGCAGATCTGTATTTAAAATATATATATATATATATATATATATATATATATATATATATATATATATATATATATATATCTTGCTATATAAATTAATCAAAAATATTCATGAGTTCAGCATGAAAAATGTTACAAAATGTTAGCAAAAGAAGTTCTTTATTGTACCATTCTAAAGATGATTTAAATGCGCAGCATTTAAACGATGCAATAATTTTTACAGCGTGACGAATGTGCTATCTCCATTACGAACGCTACTTTTACCGAAGGTGCGCTCCCGTCTCATACTTTATTCTGAGCATGCGCGGGTTTCTATGCATACACACGAACGTGTTTCTCGTTGTAAACCAGCCTGACGAGAACCACGACCAGAAAATTGAGACTCCCGACGAGAAAAAATAGAACATGCTCTCTTTTTTTCTCATCGAGATCCACAACAGTTTTCTCGACTAAAAACATACACACGGCAAAAAAGCTCTGCCAGTAGTTTTCTTGATGGTTTTTGCAGAGGAAAACGGTCGTGTGTACGAGGCATGAGGGCTTCACGGAACAGCTGTATTTATACTGAGATTAAATTCCACAAAGGTGGACTCTATTTTCTAATTAGGTGACTTCTCAAGGCATTTGGTTCCACTAGATTTTAGTTAGGGGTATCAGAGTAAAGGGGGCTGAATACAAATGCATGATACACTTTTCAGGTATTTATTTGTTAAAAAAATTGAAAACCATTTATCATTTTCCTTCCACTTTACAATTATGTGCCACTTTGTGTTGGTCTATTACATAAAATCCCAATAAAATACATTTAAGTTTTTGGTTGTAACATGACAAAATGTGGAGAATTTCAAGGTGTATGAACACTTTTTGAAGGCACTGTATATATATTTCATTGTTGACTGTTAATTTTATTGTCTATGGAAAAATCCTAGCTGTTGATGACTTCAGCGACACTGTTGCTCTACTGTTTTATGATAGATAAAATGTTTGTAGGCAAGAACTTAGACATCTAAATTCACTGGAAGAGTTACAGTGAGAGCTGAAGCTCGCTCCAGTGACAGGGAGGAGTATTTCCCCTTCGCTACTGCATGTCACTAGAGGAGAGTTTTAGCTCTCATGAATACTGCTGTCTTGTAGGTTGAAATACACGGCGTGTGTGTGTGTATAATGCTGCAGTATAGTCTCTGCCACACGAATCACACAAGCTGCTGTTCGGCACTGTGAGCAATCCATGTCTGTAAACAGATATATCTCTTACAAATCTCAAGCATTTATGGCCATTGGTAAACAAGTGAAATGGCAGCAACCCTTCGATAGCCAAGGTGCTTTCAACTGTCAACGTGTTACATTAGAATGTGATCATAACTGTTATGGCACATATGTTGCATAAACAGTAAACGACACATATGTACTTTCTAATCATCTAGTATGCAATACAACATAAACGTATTTAAAAAAATGTATGCATACATACATAATAAGCCACTACACTGCTTTTATTAAATGCATTAAAGCTCAAATTTGCATTACAACCAAACCAAGGAATAATCTGGTCTCATTATGGATCAATTTTCAGTTAACACGATGAAAGAAAGAATGTGATTGGTTGTTAAGGCCAAAGTGCAAGAAATCAAAACAAATTGGATTGAAATCGTATGATGAAATACATCTTACAGAGTGGAGGTTGTGGGTTAATGTGTAAATCCATACGCACAACTATCTTTTACACCAAATTTTCAATCACCACCATGGCCTGTTGAATTGTTGGTAGCTGAGGAATGGGCACAGATGGATGAGCATTTGATCCACACAGCTTATTGTTGTTGTCCTTTATGCAAACAACACTGTTTCAATGTTAGGGAAGTAAACATAATCCATGATTTGATCTATTTGGGCCAGTATTTTCCTTCTACACCAGACCTTCACATGTGTTTGTCCATTTTGTAGTGCAGCCCCTCCTTTGTGTTCCTCCTTCTCTACAGTAAAGCCACTCCTCCCCTTCCAGCTCAGCTCTTTCACTTCATTACTCCCTCTCTGCCTACTCTGCAGTCCCACCGTCTCTGCTCTCCAGCCTAAAAATAACTCACTTACAAACAGTGTTTTCACCTCCAGCCATTTTCTGGGTGCTGCAATGCCAGCTTATGGAGAAAGAGCACTGCAAAATGGAAATGCTGCTGTTCACCTTTTCTTTCTTTTTTTAGCCATTGCAACCTCATTTCCTCTTAACTGCAATATTTCAGCTTACTCCTCAGCACTTCCTTTCTCTGCAGTTTCCCCATCTACCCCCTTCTTCTGCTGTACAGGTCATCCTTTCCTTTCTTTGTGGATAGGAAACAACTGAAGACCAGAACTGTGTGGCCCCACCTTCCTCTGACACAGTATCAGGAGATCAGGAAACAGAAGAGGACAGACCAGCGTGCTTCATACGTTTAGTGCCTGCTCCTAGGAAGTAATTGGAGAGGAGGGAAAAGTATGCATTTCTTACATGCATCCAGCAATAAATGGCCATCTATTAACATTTCAATAACATCAACATGCGACAACTCTGGATCCTTTGGCTTGGAAATCAAATCTGAAAATATGAACGGATATTTTAAGCTTTGCCATATAAGTGGAAAATATTGGACTGGTACAAGTACATCTGTGGGCTAAGTGTTCACAACAGAGAAAGCACCAATGGAATACAATGAAAAGACTCATAACAAATACAGACCTGGAGCTTATTTTTGCACCGCCTGTATCACACTGCTCGTGGTGCTTCTAATAAAGCAGAGTATGCTGCCTTGTTCTCTACATCTGTTTGTGTGAAAGGAAATTTCCTGTGAGGAGACTACTGAACCATACTGTGCATGGATGTGCAGCACATGGCATCTGTGGGCCTGACTCAAGCAAGAGAAACCTAAAGGGTGACACCTGCATTCCAAAGCACATGGTCGACTTTGCAGTGTAGCCGGGGGCTCAATAACACTTTTTAGAAAACAAAGAACAATGGGCATGTCTTGAAGAAAATTGGGCTTATTTTTGATTAAACATTTTACAAATACATATGCCATGTTCCAGAAAGCTGGTTAAAGTACAGCTATTTGAAATACTTTGACGTCTTAGGCCCCTCCAGACCTCAGTTTGATTTCTGCAACTAATATCACATAAGAGAAGCCAGCCAATGACATGACCACGTCACAGAACTGTTTATAGAGGCAAGCATTCTGATACCCCTCAGGTATATGTTTCTATGTACCAGGAATTTAGCATTTCTCATTGAAGAGTGCTACAAACTGCTTCTGAGCGTTGTTGTGCCGGCTGCAAAAATGGAGACAAACACCAAGTAATCTGGAGCTATCTGCTATTCAACTATAACCATTACAGCTACGCGATTACAAATGGATGTGGTCAAAATTGCAGATTACTGTGCTTCTAATACATTAGGGTTGATTTACTAAAACTGAAGAGTGCAAAATCTGCTGCAGCTGTGCATGGTAGACAATCAGCTTCTAACTTCAGCTTGTTCAATTAAGCTTTGACAAAGAAACTGATTGGTTTCTATGCACAGTTGCACTAGATTTTGCACTCTTGTTTTAGTAAATCAACCCCGTTGGCGTTTAATGCTGTTAACACAGTGGGAATGCTTCTAAAAAGGAATGTACTTACAGACATCACCTACAATTTTTCTTTGTGCTTCCTAACGAATGATTGTGTTGAAGATCTGCCTATGGAAATCTGCTGGAAATTGACGGCTTCCTGGTTACATAATCCACCTACTTTATGGGAATTTAGGAATGTACAGTCAAAGAAAACAACTGTCAGAGCTGGTTCTAAAAGTAGAGACTCATTTGAGGTATAAGGTGAAAAGTTATTTGCATAGCAATGCCGCAAACTACATGGAGGTTTTGCCACTTTGTAAGCAGAAAACATTTTTTTTTTTAATTGTTTTTCTTCCATAATCTAATAGAAACCAACTGACAGGCCTACATAATATGAGTAATACATGGAATGCCTCTATTATCAAAGTGCAAATATATTAAAATCATAAAGTCTTATAGGCATGGATGGCGCTGGCCTACATCTCCAGTGAGATGAAGCAACCTGTCTATACAACTGTGTGGGAAAGTTACAGCCAGTCAGCTTCATTGCATATAAGGAAACTACCCTCCATGCCAAACAATAGAAGCTCTATCAGATCAAAAACTCACATGGATATTTACAGCTATCTATGAAAAAAAAGAGACAAGGAAAAAAGCCAAAGGAATCCCTGTGAGTAATAAATTTTTCACAGCTTTGTTTAGAGTGCTTTAAATTTGTTTGAATTTTTTCATTTTAGGTAATGCTAAATTGTTGACAAATTGGATCAAAGGGGTTGTAAAGGTTTGTTTTTTATTTTCTAAATAGGGTCCTTTAAGCTAGTGGATTGTTGGTTTACTTACCTTTTCCTTTGATTTCCCGTCTAAATGTTTTTTTTCTTTTGTCTGAATTTCTCACTTCCTGTTTCTCCTCAGTAAGCTTGCCCCCATCATCCAAGCCGTTCTGGCTGGGGGTTAGTCGGCCAGAACAGCTTACTGAGGAGGAACAGGAAGTGAGAAATTCAGACAAAGAAAACAAAGAAAAAAACAATTTTGAATGGAAATCGAAGGAAAATGTTAGTGAACCAACAATACGCTAGCTTAAAGGAACCTATTTAGAAAATAAAAAACAAACCTTAACAACCCCTTTAAGGTGCTGTTCACTGCTGTAGATGCCATGGAGGGTGGTATACTGGGAGGAAGTCCCTGCTTAAAATTAATTCCATATTTATATTATAACATCAACCTATCAGAGGAACAAACAACTAGCTTTGTTCTTCAGAACCCTGGGTTTTTCGTTTTTACAGGTGTTACTAAGTTCTAGGAGCGCTTACTATGAGTAAGGACACCTAGGTTTGACACATGTAAGCGGTGTTCAGTCCTTCCTATTCAAAGAACCTGCCTTCCCAGAGTGCTGTCCTATTGTTGTTCCAGTTTTGGTCTTCAGAGATGAACAAATCGCTTGTATATAATTCGCAGTTGCACAGGGACCCTCTAGTAGTAAGGGGACCATTTAGTCTAGATATGGATTGAGCAGAATTTGAAATCCATCCGGCATCATGTAGAATATATCTTGCTTATTTATAGAGCTTGGCAGGTTCTAGTATCTAAGAAGTAGCGGGCAGAAGAAAATAGTTCATGTTGCACTGAGACGTGTAAAATACTTCTCTTATTTCCTCTTGACACCAACTGTACTGGAAGTGAAGGTGTTCTTCAGGATCTTAACATCTGATCTATAACCAGTGAATAAAAGTTTGTTCTTTGAGTAATATTTGAATGTGGGGCCCAAAAAATTTTTGTGTACAGGGGTCCATTTGGTGGTTATGCCTGCCACTGCATTGAGAAGTCTATGGCTTGCACCAGCTAGGACAGGAAGAACCACATGGTCATTAGGGGTTAGCTGTTTCTTGTATTGCTGGACATTCTAAGTCTGTTTCTAATTCTGTGGGCTTTGTGATTGTGCAACTGAAAAGCTACAGTAATGCCTCGTTTCCACTGAGCGGTACGGTTCGGTACGGTTAGGTTCGGTACGCTATTTTGGGTGTTTCCATTATGAAAGTGTGCCATAAAACCGAACCGTACCGGACCATTCGGGGTCCTGCTTCAGATGTGGGGCCATAGAAAATGGAACGGTTCCATTAGGGCGGAGATGCAATACATTCCACTGATTGGTGGACGTGCTAGGCATTTTTTCTAAATCCTGTATGGTCCCAACGGTCCGATTTGAAGTGGAAACGCTCACGAGAATAGACCGGTCCGTTCTAAACCGTTCCAAATCTACTGACCCGAACCGTTCCATTCAGTGGAAACAAGGCATTAGTATTATTGTTCTGAAACACAAGCTCTGTATTTAACCACTTCCCGCCCGGCCTATGGCCGATTTACGTCCGGGAAGTGGTTATGAAATCCTGACAGGACGTTCTAGAACGTCCTGCAGGATTTCATGCCGCGCGCGCCCGTGGGAGCGCGCATCGCGGCGATCGGTGATGCGGGGTGTCAGTCTGACACCCTGCATCTCCGATCTCGGTAAAGAGCCTCCGGCGGAGACTCTTTACCACGTGATCAGCCGTGTCCAACCACGGCTGATCACGATGTAAACAGGAAGAGCCGTCGATGGCTCTTCCTCACTCGCGTCTGACAGACGCGAGTAGAGGATAGCCGATCGGCGGCTCTCCTGACAGGGGGGGTTAGCGCTGATTGTTTATCAGCGCAGCCCCCCCTCGGATCGCCACACTGGACCACCAGGGATGCCCACCCTGGAGCACCAGGGTGGGCAAAAAAAAAAAAATGACAGAAAAAAAAAAATGACAGGAAAAAAAAAAAAAAAAAAAGCATAAAGAAAAAAAAAAAGATGCCAGTCAGTGCCCACAAATGGGCACTGACTGGCAACCTGGCAAAAATCAGTGCTGCCACCCCAGTGTCCATCAGCACCACCCCAGTGTCCATCAGCGCCACCCCAGTGTCCATCAGTGCCACCCCAGTGTCCATCAGTGCCACCCCACAGTGCCCATCCATGCCCAGTGCCCACCTATCAGTGCCCATCTGTGCCACCCATAAGTATCCATCAGTGCCGCCCATGAGTGCCCATCTGTGCCGCCTATGAGTGCCCAGTGCCGCCCATGAGTGCCCATCAGTGCCGCCTATGTGTGCCCATCAGTGCCGCCTATGTGTGCCCATCAGTGCCGCCTATGTGTGCCCATCAGTGCCGCCTATGTGTGCCCATCAGTGCCGCCTATGTGTGCCCATCAGTGTCGCATACCAGCGCCGCCAATCAGTGCCACCTCATCTGTGCCCGTCAGTACTACCTCATCGATGTCCATCAGTGCCATCTCATCGGTGCCCATTAGTGCCGCCATATCAGTGCCCGTAATTGAAAAAGAAAACTTATTTACAAAAAAATTAACAGAAAAAAATAAAAACGTAATTTTTTTTCCAAATTTTCAGCCTTTTTTTAGTTGTTGCGCAAAAAAAAAAAATCGCAGAGGTGATCGAATACCACCAAAAGAAAGCTCTATTTGTGGGGAAAAAAGGACGCCAATTTTGTTTGGGTACAGTGTAGCATGACCGCGCAATTGCCATTCAAAGTGCGACAGTGCTGAAAGCTGAAAATTGGCTTGGGCGGGAAGCTGCGTAAGTACCTGGTATGGAAGTGGTTAAAGAATATGAGGCTCTTAAAAGCCTTTTCATACCTCCAGGTTTAATTCAGTGCCAACTTTTCTCACTTCATTTTGACTTTGTCTATACTGACCCTGGATTGACTAATTAAAGTATACCAGCAAGAGATGTTCCCTGCAAAGGAAGAGGTAGTATACTTACCTCTAATGTGGCGCATGTCTTGTTCCTCCCCTCCAATCCTGTGCTGCTGCCTCTACCAGTCTCTTCAATATTCCACACTTCTAGATGCCTGTGTCCCCTGCTGTTGCTATTGGTTCTTTTCTCCAACCTCTATTTCACTTTGTTAAAGGAAGAAACTATGGGGCAGCTAGGGGCATTCCTGGAAATGTCAAATGCTGAAGATACTGGGAAGACTGCAGCACTAAAACCATGGGGAGACACAAGCTGTCAGAGAGACGAGTATATTAACACTTTTTTTGCTGAGATTTTTTGCCTCTATTATTTAAAGCCTGACAGAGTCGTTTTGAGTATCTGGTGTGGTTAAAGGATAAGTTACCCTTTTAAAGAAAAGTAAATAAATGCAGGCAAAAAAATGTGCATTTATTTTTATTTTTTTACTTGAAGCATTGTCAGTGTATCTGTCTGCTCGTACCTCGTAAAGGCAGGCAGTTACACACTGACAGGAGGAGAGAATGAACTACCAGAGCGTTCAACGGCGTCATGGTAGTTCACTGAAAAATACAGTACAATACGGAAAATCGCAAAGGCTGGTGGGACTTGTCATTTTCACATTCACAGAACACTGTGAATGGATGACGTGCTGGGTGGGCGGTGGGAAGATTTCAGATAGTGGTAGCGAGCGGGGGGAGAAGATGCCTCGCTTGCTGTCAAAACAGGGACTCAGGGGAGGTGGAGGTCGGTGGAGTTGTAACATGTTACACCATGAATATGGGTGTAACTTGTAACATGTTACAAAAGGTATCCTTTAAAACAGTCAGCATCTTCAGTTCGGTATTCAGACAAAACATTACCAGAGAAGACAGCCGGGCAGGTAACTAGCATGTAATAAATCTTATGGTTTTTAAATAATGAGCTTTCCATTTCTGGCATTGAAAGTTTATGCAACTGCAACTAAGAATTTACAAATATATATATATATATATATATATATATATATATATATATATATATATATATATATATATATATATATATATATATATATATATATAACTTTAACTTATTGTAAAGGTACAATTCAGTCAAAAGTTTAAATGATATCTTAAAAAGCAGAGTGCACAGCCTACCTGCTCAGTACTTAATTTTTCAGATCCTGGCATTGCTTCAGTTCACCAGTACTTCCCAGTTCCTATTGTCGACAGCCTGGTGACCTGAGAACTGAAAGCTATTCTCTGTAAAAAAAAAAAAGCCAAATGTAAAAAAAAAAAAAACGCCAGTATTGAAATGTTTCTTAGAGTCATCAGTCATATTCAAACTTGCTATAAATGTAATTAACGACACAAGAACTAGAAAGAATATGAGAGAAAACATTCTACTGCACAGTAGCATCCAGGAAGCATACCCATTGTAAACGTGTTCCATGCTGTCTAGATGCACTGAATTACCGTATATGAATCTCAGACTTGATTGAATTATATGAAACTCACAGGTGAATTGAAATAAATTATTTGGCCAAAGCATACCATATATAATATATCATTTTATAACATCAACAATGTTAATAACATTACAACCAATAGTTTTGACAATCCAATATAAGCTTACTTGAAATATCCTCTTTTCATGTTGTGAGTGCTGCCTGTCTGCTGGCCATCTCTTTCCACAACTCCCTGGATTCCCTGCATGCTTTGCAGCTTCTCCTTTGCTGTTTACTTAAAGGACTACATATACCATGGTACCTTGCTGCCTGCGAGCAGTGATTCCTATACTGACTCCGCCTCCTGAGACTCCCCCTCTCAGCACCGCAGTAGTACAGAAGACAGCTCTGTGAAATCTGTGACATAGCAGTGCCTACTCACAGGGCATAGTGACTGTGTGTCACAGATTTCAAGAAAGTAAATTATGTACAGATCTTCACAAAGTAAGTTTACAAACTTCAAGATAGTTCATATTTATAGGAGTAGGCTAGAAGTAAATAAAATCAGCGTAGGAAGGGTATTATGTGATTTTATATTTTGACCTTAGGTATGCTTTTACATTCTGGGTTTAGCTTTTGCTGAATAGGATTAGGAGCTCGTTGGTTGGTTTCATTGTTTTTTGGAATAGCTCTATGCTCAGGATATAACATATTTTGGAATGATTTTCAAATTGATGTGATACCAGTTATTAAATCAACGTGAAGTCATACTAACGCTCCTCTTCTTTTAATGGAAACAAGGTCATTTGCAAGTGAGCGTGTATCATAACAAGAAGATGAATAGTTTTCGAATACTTGAAGAATATGACAGATTTTAAAATAGAAGTTTGGGAATAAAAAAAAAATATACAGTACATATTTACCTAGGTGGATGCAGCATCGGTCTAATGCTGCACCTATCCCTTGCCACCCCTAAAGGCCTGTGTACACGATACAAGAATCGAAAAAAAAAATTCATCTGACAAACGATCTTCCGATTTTTGGATTGTTAGTATAGTGCTTTCAACAGCAAATTCAGTTTTTTCGTCCGACAAAAGCTTGATGTGCAGTCTATAAAATTTTTGTCGTATGTTAACTCAACGTCCCATTATCCTTTAATTAATATGGTTTTTGTACAAAAAAAAATCATAAAAGCAAGACTACGCATGCTCAGAAACAAAAGAAAACATACAAAACTATACAACACATTATGTCCCTCTGAAGTTGTATTCTGTGGTACGAGAATTTTCGTATGGTGGGTAACCTCTTCACTTTCGACATGAGACTAGCATGCAACAAAAAAATGGACGAACGGTCGTCCGAAAATCTGATTGTGTGTACGAGGCTTTAGACCGAGAACCCGAGCCATCAAAGACCACTGATCACTGGTTTCTCGGTCTTCAGTACGCAGAGAGCCAGTTCTCTCCTCTCTGCTCTGCTTCTCTAATGCTTACTGGCTCTGTGGAAGGGGCGAGAGAGGCTTGCTCAGCCTTTGAGCGGCTCACTATGAGGCTGAGCAAACTGTCACTCAGGAATCTGGGTGGATCCCAACTTTAAAGTTGGGATCTCTCAGAGCTTGGAGCGGCTCAGTCACATCAGCCAACAGCGGGCTTTAGCACCCCTGTAATCCATAGGAGGAGAAAGGGCCAAAAGAGCTTCTCCTTTAAGATTCTGTATTCCTCTTGCTATCCTATCTAACATTACCTGTTGTAAAGCCTTTCTCATGTCAAAGCTCCCTAGCAATGTCCAGATAGCAGCTCTGAAAACTCTGGAATTCTCCCTTCTTTTCCACTTTGGTTAGAATATTCTTATTCCTTTTTTTTTTTTAATCTTTAAAAAAAAATGTATTTATTTATTCGACAACAAGAGTGTATGCTCATGACAGTAAACAATACATTAACATAGTTCCTTATTAGCATACGTTAAAAAATACTTACATCCAAAGGTAATTAACCAAGGTATAAAGGTAACAAGGTAACAAGATGATATTAAAGGGTCACTAAAGGAAAAATTGTGTTTGCTGAAATGACTGTTTACAGGGTATAGAGACATAAAAGTTAACTGATTCCTTTTAAAAATGGTTAAAAGTAGATAAAAATCAATCATATAATGTGCCTCTAGTTTCACTTTCACTTTTAAACTGGCTTCATGTTCCTGTGAAGTAGAGAGACACACAGAACAAAAACAAACAAATCCAGGGCAGTGTTTTTTTTTTTTAATTAATCTGATTGGTTCTGGGAAGTTTTAGACACACAGTAATGACAGCTTAGACCACCGTGAGAAAGCTCCCAGTACCATGGTTATAAGGAGCCAGACAACCAGGAAGTGTGGAGATCACAGCAGAATTACAGCTACTTCAAAGCAAAAACAAACAATGAGGACATGAAACCAGTACTGCAGTAAGGTAAAGGAAACTATTTAGATTAAAAGAAAAATTCCTTTAGTGACCCTTTAAGCTTAAAATATCAGGTCTTGCTTACCCCAATTGGGTTCAAACTGTAAGCAGAGATCAGTTATTAAGCTGTTACGTTCCATATGGAAGAGATAATTTACTCCTAAACTTTCATTTAGATAACGGTAACAGTTCTTTTGATTATTAGTAGCTCTTTTTATTGATTGGAGGCTGCTGATAGAAAAAATATTTACAGTACATGGGGAGATACGAGATAAAGGAAGCTAAAGTGAAAGTGAAAGTGTTTTAAGTGCATTTTTACGCAGCTGCTTGCTTCAGCTACCAGAATGAGCCATGTTACTAAATGGACATGAATCTGGTTAGTGAAAGCAGTGTCGTGTTCCAGCACATTTTGAAAACCAGTTTGCAGTGACTGCCACTGTGTTTCTATTCTCGCATTTTAAATAATGGATTGAATTTCCTGGTTTTACCAGTTCTGACACGACCGTTAAGAATGTTTGCTATTTACCACATTTCTTGTGAAAAGGATCTGAGTATTATGACTTGGGGACTAAATTGGTAAAACTGTCAAATATGCAAAAGTATTTAGTAGAGCTGCATTATTCTGGGAAGATGAGAATCACTTTTTTTATTTTGCTAGAATAAAGATCACGATTCTCTCATGATTCTTGCGGCGTAACATCATCTTTCACATTATACCAAAAAATTTTTTTTTAATTCATTAATCACTTCAGCCCTGGAAGATTTGGCTGCTCAATGACCAGGCCATATTTTGGGATACGGCACTGCGACGCTTTAACTGACAATTGCGCAGACGTGTGACATTGTACCTAAACAGAGGCGATTCAGTTTGCATGTGTTGCGCTATATAAGTTTCTCACTCACTCATTGTACATAAACAAAATTGATGTCCTTTTTATCACACAAATAGAGATTTATTTTTGTGGTATTTGATCACTTCTACGGTTTTTATTTTTTGCGCTATAAACAAAAAAAGAGCAACAATTTAAAAAAAAAAAACAATATTTTGTACTTTTTGCTATAAGAAATATCCCCATTTTTTTTTTTAAAAAAAGCTAATATTTCTTTCTCAGTTGAGGCCGATATGTATTTTTCTACATATTTTTGGTAATAGAAATCATATTGATTGGTTTGCGCAAAAGTTATAGGGCCATATCCACAAAAGAGATACTCCGGCGTAAGCCGTCGTATCTCTGGTTCTAACTTTGGAACTGATCCTCAGAAGCAGTTTTCCTAAGTTAGGCAGAAGATCCGACATCTGTAAGGGACTTACACTGCCGAATCTTAGGATGCAGTACCGCATCCGCCACTGGGGGCATTTCGAGTCGAAATGCCTCTTCTGGTATGCAAATTAGCACTTAGGGCGATCCTCAAAGCTTTTGTGCTTAGTTTTTTCGCCGTAAGTGTTAGTTTGCCAAGTGTAAAACTAGGGCTGCTTTTACAAAGTGTAAAGTTAGTCACACCTTGTAAAGGCCCATTCAAGCGACGGCATTTGGTATGCATTCCCGAGGGAGAACTCCACGGCAATTTGTAAAATCCAAACCGGCATGGGTTCCCCCCCCAGGAGCATACCAGGCCCTTAGGTCTGGTATGGGTTGTAAGGAGACCCCCCCTCCGACGAAAAATCGACGTAGGGGGTCCCCCTACAATCCATACCAGTAGGTACCACGTGGGTACCTACCGGAGCATGATGGGACGGTGATGCCTATATAAATGGGATGCAAGGCGCGCTTCCATCATTACAGCGACAACAGGCGACGAGGCAACATCGGAAGAGGGGAGAAGAACAGAAGAGAAGACCCTGACGTCACAGAAGACCGCGATGGCTGCCTGCTAGAAATTGAGCTAACACACAAAGATAGCAGGCAGCCAGCGCTGAAGAAGAAGGCACCGGACAGCTGGAGAAGAACCGGGGTTCGCCGAGTCAACAGCGGAAGAGGGGAGAAGATAGAAGAAGACCCCCGGAGTCCGGAGAAGCCCCCCCCCCGGAGAGCGGAAGAAGAAACCCCCCCCGGAGAGTGGAAGAAGACCCCCGGAGATTGGAAGAAGAAGCCCCCCTGGTAATAGAGCTAATAAAGAAGACAGGGGGGGCATCCGGAGCAGAATAATAAATTATTTTAAAAACCCTTGTGTTGTGTGTTTAATAACTTTTACTTTTTGCCTCCAGGTGAATGGATAGGGGTACGATGTACCCCATATCCATTCACTTAGGGTGGGGGGCCGGTATCTGGGGACCCCCTTATTAAAGGGGACTCCCAGATTCCGATAAGCCCCCGCCCGCAGACCCCGACAACCAACGGCAAGGGTTGTCGGGAAGAGGTCCTGTCCTCATCAACATGGGGACAGGGTGCTCTGGGGTGGGGGGGCCCGCAGTGCGCCCCCCTGCTCCAGAGCACCCAACCCCCCCATGTTGAGGGCATGCGGCCTGGCACGGCTCAGGAGGGGGGGGGCGCTCGCTCGTCCCCACTCCCTTCCTGACCGGCCGGGTAGCGTGCTTTGGATACGGGTCTGGTATGGATTGTAGGGGGACCCCCTACGTCGATTTTTCGGCGTGGGGGGGTCTCCTTACAACCCATACCAGACCTAAGGGCCTGGTATGCTCCTGGGGGGGGAACCCATGCCGGTTTTTTCTTTGAAAATTGGCATGGAGTTCTTCCTCAGGAATGCATGCTGAGCGACGTTATCATTTTTTTTAATAATTATTTGTTTTCCCGGCGCGTATATTTTTTTTCACCCGTCGCAACTTTAGTGTCCCGTCGCAAACCACAAAGCCGCCCGGCGTCAATTACGTTCGCGCGCTGCACGTCGGGAAAATTACGTCACACGCATGCGCAGTACGGCCGGCGCGGGAGCGCGCCTCATTTAAATTATAAACGCCCCCTGGAGAGGAGGACCGCCTTACGACGGCGGCACTTAAAGCGGGGGTTCACCCTTAGAGGGCACTTTTCCCCCTTAGATTCCTGCTCGTTTTTACTAGGGGAATCGGCTATTTATTTTAAAATATGTGCAGTACTTACCCGTTTACGAGATGCATCCTCTCCGTCGCTTCCGGGTATGGGCTTCGGGAATGGGCGTTCCTTCTTGATTGACAGTCTTCCGAGAGGCTTCCGACGGTCGCATCCATCGTGTCACGATTTTCCGAAAGAAGCCGAACGTCGGTGCGCAGGCGCAGTATAGAGCCGCACCGACGTTCGGCTTCTTTCGGCTACGAGTGACGCGATGGATGCGACCGTCGGAAGCCTCTCGGAAGGCTGTCAATCAAGAAGGAACGCCCGCTCCCGAAGACCCATACCCGGAAGCGACGGAAGAAGATGCAGCTCGAAAACGGGTAAGTACTGCTCATATTTTAATACAAATAGCCGATTCCCCTAGACCGAACGAGCAGGAAGCTAAGGGGAGAAAAATTTTTTTTTTATAAATGGGTGAACTCCCGCTTTAAGTTACACGGCCTGAAATTTCTAGGTAAGTGCTTTGTGGATCAGGCACTTAGGTAGAAACTTTAAGTCAGTGTAACTTAACTGCTGAAAGTTAAGTTACGCCGCCTGGCTGAGGATTTGGCCCATAGAGTCTACAAAATAGGGGAAAGTTTTATGGCATGTTTATTATAAATAATATTTTTACTAGTAATGGCAGCAATCTGCAATTTTTATCGGGACTGCGACATTATGGCAGACAGATCGGACACTTTTGATACATTTTTGGGACCACTGACAATTATACAGCGTTCAGTGCTATAAAAATGCACTGATTACTGTGTAAATGTCACTAGCTAGTAGGAATTCACAATCTGTCTCTCCTCTCCTCACAGAACAGGGATTTGTGTGTTTACAAATGATGATTAATACATGTAGGAGAGAAGTGTCAGAATTGGCCTGGATGGCAAGGGGTTAATTACCATAAGTAAGTAATATACAAATAATTATTATATATTTGTTTTTTAGGTCATTTACTATATTTTCAAAAACTGTACTCAAGCAGGTGGCTTAACGGACAAATTACAGAAGTTTGAAGTTATAACTTTCAACTAGTAATTTCACCGTAAATAGATAAATAATAAATTATCGTGTAACATATCGCATAATAATATATGATTTAGCTTGATTATAACAGTACCTTTTCAACAGGCAGCGGATTCTCATTCTCCCTCTTAAGGCTGCATTCACATCTGAGCGACAGCCGCGATCGCGTGTAGCGGCGTATTTTGCCGCAAGTACAAAACTTTCACTTTTTTTTTTTTTCTCTCAAAGTCTTCCCATTGCTGTCAATGGGAAACGCCTATGTCGCCTGAAAAAAAGGGTCCGGGACTTTTTTTCAGGCGACAGGCGTTCGGCGTCTATGAGATGTGAACCATCTCCATAGACAGCAATGGGAATTCTCCCCTCGAGCGACAGAAGCGTCCGGCGTCGGGCGTTTTGTCGCTCAGGTGTGAATGGGGTCTTACTGTGTAAGAAAAACATGGGATTGTGGGTAAATCTTATACACGCAAACCCATGTTTTTTCCTTGTAGATAAGAGGGCTGGGCTGGAAAGGGAGCATTTGTCTTTTATACACATGCCCCTTCTATGACACTGCAGTAATAGGTGTGCCTCCACTGCAGCATTTTTATTGGACAGCTGGGGCTAATGGTACTTTACCATTGGTCCAAGACTCCAAGTTGTTCATTGAGCTCAGTGCCTCTGACGAGAAGTGAGGAGAGGCACTGTGAGCTCATCCTCTCAGTCTGCTGCAAACAGAGTGTGTCAGCATGTATTTAAAGCAGAGGTCCGCCGATTTAAAAAAAAAAAAAAAATACAGCAGCTACAAATACTGCAGCTGCTGACTTTTAAAATATGGACACTTACCTGTTCAGCGTGCCCACAATTTCGGCACCCGAGGCAGACATGTGCCCCGGTCCTCGGATGCTGCCGCCGCCATATTCGCTAAGGGAATCAGGAAATGAAGCCTTGCGGCTTCACTTCCCGGTTCCCTACTGCGCATGCACGAGTCACGTTGCGCAATCAAAATGGTCCCTCCTGTCTTCTATCTCCCAGAAGACAGCGGGAGGGGGGGGCAGGAAGTGGCGTAGATTATCCACAGATTCTGTGGATATCTATGCCCGGAAGTGAGTGCAAATACCTGTATTATACAGGTATCTGCACCCCCCTCCCAACTGAAAGGTGCCAAATGAGACTCAGGAGGGTTCTGAAAGGCAGAGGTTCACCTTTTGTGTGAACCTCCGCTTTAAACTGGCCACTCTGTATTTAGCTTCTGACAGGCTGCACAAGGAGCCCCCTATCTCTATGACCATAGGTCGTAGGAGCCCCACATTTTTACCAGTGGTGGGGTAGGACTTAGATTTGGGGTCTCTGTGACCACCTACGACCCTCGAAGATCGAATTTTTCACCTGCCTCCCCTGACTGCATGTCCCTGACTGATACTGAGGACAGACAGTTTCTACTATGTTACACTGTAGTCCTCTGGGAATACTTTGTTGTGTTTAAACCACTCAGCCTTTCCTCCCTTTGGACATTTTATATATATATAAAAAAAGAGAAATTTAGGACTTTAAGGCTTCATGTACACAGGACGTTTGAAAACCTCTTCTGAACACTGGAAACTTGACAGCTAGTAACAGATGGTTAAAAAATATATTTACCCCAAAATAAAACTAAGAAAGCCTTCTGATTAAAAAAGATATAACATATGTGTGATTTTTTTATGTAACAGTATTACAGTATGTTCTGGTTTTCAGCTAGGTTGTAACATTTTTTTGGACTACCAGTTACTGTAATCAGTTATTTCCTGGTTCATGCTCTTGCAAAACATATAACCAAGGTGACATTCTAAAAACAAACAAAAAAGTAATGAAATGGGGCGTGAAATGTGAACCTGACCTGGCTTAAAGAGGAAGTAAACCCTTGTCAAAAAATTGTTGTTTTCCCTTCCCTGCAAAGTAAAGCCATACTGGGGGCTATTTACAAAAGGCAAATCCACTTCCACTGCAGTTGAAATTGCACTTTGAATGGCAGTCGCTGTAAATCTGAGAGGTAGATCTAAAAATGAGGGGAAGCTCTGCTGATTTTATCATCCAATCATGTGCTGTTTTTCTATTTTCCTTGCATGTCCCCCTCGGATCTACGACTGCACTTCCAAGCGCACTTTCAGTGCAATTTCAATTTGTAGTGCAAAGTGGATTTGCCATTAGTAAATATATCTGCAAATGAAGCCCGGGCCGTCCCCGCTGGCCAGAGCCACATGATGTCACTCCCACGCATGACTGTCCGGAGCCGCCACTCACGGCATTTCCTACTGAAGAAATGGCACGGGTGCCCGTTTCTTCAGAGCGCATGCGCCAATGACATCATCGGCGCAGTATACTGTAAATATCTCCTACACGGCGCACGTTTAGGCTGGATTCAGACCATTTAACGTTCTGTAGTGCAAATGTGCAAAATGCAAAAAGCACTAAAACTGCATAGGTGTTAATCCAGCCTAAGGAGATAAGGCTTACCAATAGGTACAAATTCTAAAGGTAGGTTTACAACCTCTTTAAGGGCCCGTTCATACCACAAAAATGCACTCCGGATAGGTTCCGGATCAGTTTTTGCTTGCAGTTCACACCACACACAGTTCCAGTGCGTTTTTGATACAATTTGCTAGGTTCCAGTGCAGAAAAAATTCAGCATGCTCTAAAAAAAAATCTGCACCGGAAACTGACTGCATTGGTGTGAACTAGAGCCATTGGAATACATGGAAAACACTGCATGCATTTTTAGTGCAAAAAAAGGCATACAGAACTGCATCTGGTGTGAACTAGCGCTAAAGCCTTTCTGAGACTAGGATTGAAGGATGCCGCAGACACACTGAGATCAGTTTAAAGTCTGACACAGGTACTTCCAGGCACCGCATGATCTCTTCAATGTTGTGACATAGTCAATGCCAGCTAATGCTGCATTCACACCTAGGCGACAAAACGCCTGAAGCGCGACGCTACAATACGCTGGAGGGGAGAAATAACATGATTCTCTATAGAGATGGTTCACATCTCCGCGCCAAACGCCGAACGCCTGAAGCTCAAACAAGTCCCGGGCCCTTTTTTGTCGCGGCATATCGGGGGCCTTCGGCGTTCTCCATACCCGACAATGACCTATACAAAACCGCGGTTAAAAACGCTGCATTTGTCGCGGCAAATCACGGTAAAAAACACCGCAATTTGTCGCGGCAAATCGTGGTAAAAAAAACGCCGCAAATCGCCTACGCCTAGGTGTGAATGCAGCCTAACACTTTCTGTTTTGTTTTTGATACAGCGAAGAAGGGCTAGCTCCTTTTCTGCACTCAATAAATCAATAAATAGAGAAGGGACCGACAAACATGATTTTTTTTTAAATGGACTGCCACTGTCATAATGTCATAAAGGGCCTATTCACACATGTTTTTCTCAATGCAGGCCCACTGCAATGACAAGCTGAAATCCATTGGATATCCAATATGGCATAATGCAAATTGCCTTGTCTATGTGTTGGGACTGCATTGGGCAAGGCATCCTACCACAGCCCCATGTATACAGTATGAATGGTCCCTAATCACTTATCTAATGATATTTGTTTATAAATGACGAAGTGGTGACTACATATACCTGCAGCGCCATTTATAAATGGCGCTGCAGAAATCACAATCAGGTGACCAGTGTGCCCATTATTGGCAGTGTTCTGAGCTATCATTGGATGACAGTGTGCAGAGTCGATCCGAGAGGCTCTGTACCTTGTGTCATCACAGCAATTACAAATGTAAACAGAGCCCACACATTCCAATGGAGGAAGGAATGAAAGACGTATTATTTGCTTAGTTCCAGATAAAAACATCAATGGGTCCCAAGGCTGTGGAATAATTTGAACCCTAATTTTCAGGCATTTTTCAGGTGCTCCTATTGAATTATATGGTGCCAAAAACACCCCATTATACTTCACAATTAGCTCATGTACCTTTCTGTGTGTTTCTGAGCTTCAGGCAGTGAGCTTTAGATGCTTGAAAATGTATGTGCAAACAGGCACAATTTAAAAGCAGAGGATTTTAGTGTGTTAAGCATTTTGCAGCTTTGAAGCTTCAAGCTACAAAATGCTTAGGTGCGAACCAGGGCTTAAAGTAGTTCTAAACCTCCGAAATTAAAATTGAACAAAGCATACCCTTCTATATTGTGCACCTGTAATGATCCAAAGCACCAAGTGTGATTTCTGTTTACCAAGCAATCTCAGTTGACAGCTCTCCTCTAACACACAGAAGGTGATTGACAGCCTCAGCTATGCATGTCTTTGCATGTGTCCTTACGAGACTGTGTAGAAGGGGGTGTGTAGAAGGGGGTGTGTCAATTCCCTCCAGTCACGTCTCAGATTGCACTCAGATCCATGCTTTATTCTGTGCAGTATGTGTGAACATCAGATCCCCATCCCCTGCCTTCTGGGGTTCAGAAATGATGTGTAAAATGTATGCTTTAGGGGGGCTGTACAGGAGAGAGTGCTGCAGATAAACAGGTGAAACTTATGTAGGAGGATTTGTTTCATCCATGTAAGGGTTTACAACCACTTTAAAGGAGAAGTGTGGAAATCCTAAAAATAAAAATCCATACTGCAGGATTGTTCTGATGCTGCAGCTGTGTCCCTTGCTGACTCTAAGCATGAGAATTGAGCAATCACAAGACCACTGATCTCTCAGTTCTTGGGTCTGCTCTGAGCACAGAGTGGTAACTATCAGTCACCACTTTGTGCTCTGCCCCTCCAGTGCTCACTGGAGCCAGGCAGTGAAGGGGGCAAGAGCATCTGGCTCAGGCTCTCAGTGGCAAACACTGAGAGCCTGAGTCAGCTGCTGGTCAGAAATCTGGGTGGATCCTGACATTATTGTCAGGATACTCTCAGAAACTGGAGCAGGTTTGTCAGCTGGCAGTGGGTCACATTAGTGTAAAAGTAAGTGTGCTCCCGTGACCCACATAAGAAGTATGACCAAACAAGCTTTGACCATATTTTTCTTTTAAGCTTCTTTTACTATTTTTAGTTATTATTTTCTGTGTTTCACTGGAGAGATTTTCTGTCACTTCCCGTCGTGGAGACACAACAGAAAGTCTCTCAAAAGTGAACAGAATTCCCATCTTAGAGAGTTGACATACTAGATATTGCAATTGTCCTGATGACAACCAAGGCTCCATTGTCATGAGAGTTTACATGTGCTTCAAATTCCAGTGGTTTGAACTGACAGATGTATGTGAATAGCTGGGGCAGCTGAGCCTGTACAATCTAATGACTGTTTACGCAACCAGCGTGTATCTGCTGTGATCGTGGCTGGATGTGCTGTAGATTATCGTATGAATGGAGCCATAAACTGGGGAATTCAATAAAGTCTTAACAACAGTTTTCTGGCAGTAGATCCCTTTAGAACTGCCGGTGCTTCATTCAGGCAAGTTTGGATAACATTACTGACATGGGTGACAAATTCAGGCAGTTCTAACTATCACTTTAGGAATCTGCTATGACAGTGACAGATTCTTAAAGAATTACTGATAATTTGCAGATTAGCGGTAATTAATGTACAACTAAAGGAAAAACTTTTTTTGCTTTGGATAGAGTGGAGAGGGATTAGAACACCTGTCACTTATTATTGCTGTCTGTGCCCCCATTAGGGAGATTCACCCTCTCTATTTGTCTTGTTTACCATTATGATTGAAAGTGAAAGTAAAAAGTAAATCCAACATTTTGGGTTGTCCTACATGCGTTTTACATGCGTTTTTTGTGCGATTTGTGCTGGTAGTTAGGAGCAGGCATCCCCCAGCATCCTAGCAACCAGTGACTTATCTCTGCTGTCAGTGGTGGATTTTCCGCTGACAGCAGAAAGTAAACACAAGAGCATAAAACAAAAACAATAAAAAACAAACAAAAAACAGCGTGCTGGTTCCCCTCCCGAATTTGAAGGGGACCCCATGCCAAAAAAACAAACAAAAAAAAGTGTGCCCCACCCCCCCAAAATCTATACCAAGCCCTTTGGTCTGGTATCGCTCTTAAGGTAAGGTGACCAGATTTTTTAAATCAAATCTGGGGACATATTTTTTTTTTTACCATTAATGGCGGCAATCAGCGACTTTCTGCCCATCAGAGCCTGTCAAGTCTGACTCTCCGGGCCCCTGCTACTACTGGGTGGGGAGCGGAGGAAGATCCCTCCACCAGGGAAGGCAAGGCGATATGGAAAAGAAATTGGGAGCAACTGCGCTAATGAAGTCCTAATACAATGTGATAGTACTCCTAAAGAATACTAGTGTGAAAAAAATAAGCTGCACCTTACTGTGTACGGTGAAACAGTGATAGCATAGAGAAAAATAACAAGATGCGCTAAATACATACAAAATATAATACCAAAACAACATGTAACAAATCAAATGTCCATAAGTGAAAGTGAAAAAAATGTTTTTGTGAAAAAAGTCCTTAGAGGGACGGCAAAGCTTCTATCCACCCGTAGAGTGAAAAAAGAAGATGAACCAAATGATCCACAAATAAGTCCAAGGTTAAGAGGTGACTATCCCGAAGCAGTGATCCACCACCAAGAGCTAATATAGCCTCTTACCGGATATCCGGCGGTCTCTTAACTAAAAGAGGACCCCAGAAAGCATGTCAAAGATGAACCGTTGGAAATCAGATTGCAGGTGGGCTGAGCTGGAAACCAATCTTTATCTCATTCCAGTGCTTGCGAACTCGATCAACTGTCATTGAGTGTTCCTCAGAAGGAGATGCTGCCTCTCTGGAAGCTTGAAGTTCAAGCTTCAAGCTTCCAGAGAGGCAGCATCTCCTTCTGAGGAACACTCAATGACAGTTGATCGAGTTCGCAAGCACTGGAATGAGATAAAGATTGGTTTCCAGCTCAGCCCACCTGCAATCTGATTTCCAACGGTTCATCTTTGACATGCTTTCTGGGGTCCTCTTTTAGTTAAGAGACCGCCGGATATCCGGTAAGAGGCTATATTAGCTCTTGGTGGTGGATCACTGCTTCGGGATAGTCACCTCTTAGCCTTGGACTTATTTGTGGATCATTTGGTTCATCTTCTTTTTTCACTCTACGGGTGGATAGAAGCTTTGCCGTCCCTCTAAGGACTTTTTCCACAAAAAATTTTTTTTCACTTTCACTTATGGACATTTGATTTGTTACATGTTGTTTTGGTATTATATTTTGTATGTATTTAGCGCATCTTGTTATTTTTCTCAAGGCAAGGCGATAAGCAGGCAGGCAGCTGGCCGGGACTTTAGCTAAGGCAGAAGAACATGTGAGCGGAGCTGAAAGGGCATGCACCCGAAACTGAAGAAATATTCCCTCTGCTCCGACCCGCACATGATCATCAGAAAGGGGCACAGATAACCTAGTAGGAGCGGCGAAACTGGGGTGTAATATTCAGATTTTTTTTATCAATTCTGCACTGACTGTCTTTGAAATTGCCCCAGCCCCGGTTCAAATTAAATCCGGGGAGAGATTTGGTCCAGGGACAGTGTCCTCAATCTGGGAACTGTCCCCGGAAACCGGAGATGTCTGGTCACCCTATTTTAAGAGGAATCCCATACCAAAAATAAAAAAACCTGACCCGTATCCGAGCATCCTTCATGAATCGCAATGAGCACCGGCAACTAAACATGACCGCTACCATTGTCTGACACACAAAGGGGCATGGTCACCTGGTGATCCGCCCTATGACATCCCTCCGAGACCCCACCCGATGATGTCATAGGGGCAGAGTAGTCTCCCCAATGACCGTGCCACTTTGTTTACTTAGCGGTGTGGGGGGAGGGGGAGTAGCACTGTAATTCGGTGAGCGTCAAGCTACAGAAGCGACACTAACCACACCCCTTTTGAGTCACGCCCCTTTAAGCCACGCCCAATATTTAGCTTAAACCACACTTTTTTTTACACCAAGATATGTTTCACGCGCTGCATTTTTAATCCCCCCCCCACTACGTCACACCTACAAATGAATGCCCCACCCCCTAATTATAGAAAGACTGCGCCCACTGACAAAAAAGTATCCCTATAAAAATTTTTACAATGTTGGCAACTATGTAAGTGTAGTGCTTCAAAACAAAGCTTTGGACAGGCTTTGTTAAAGATCTCTGAACGCCGGTCAAAGCTCCTGTCACTAAATAAAATGGTTAGATTACAGTCCTGTTTACACCTTGCTTTTGCTTGGTTCTTCGATGAGTCTTTGGTGAAGCTTCGATGAGCCTTTGGTGGTGCTTCGAGCGAGCTTTGCCATAGACTTCTATGGAGGCTTTGAAGCACTACTGAAGTTACATGGGGTATAATTTTTGAAGCGAAAGCAAAAGCAAGGTGTAAACAGGACTGTAAGCTAACCATTTTATTTAGTGACAGGAGCTTTGACTGGCGTTCAGAGAGTTTTAACAAAGCCTGTCCGAAGCCTTGTTTTGAAGCAAGTGTAAATCAGTGTGTGTTGAAGCCAAAGCAAGTGTAAATGAGCCCTAACTGTCACATTCATAGCTCCCAACTGTCCCTGATTTCAAGAAACTGTCTCTGATTTGGAGCAATGTCCCTCTTTTCTCCTCATTTTAGTCTGATCTATATAGATGTATATAAAATGTACTTTTTATCTATCAAAAAATGTTTCCCAGTGCTAAACTGTTCATCTGATTTCTAAATTGCTGCATTTGTAAATTCCAATAGCCAATATAAAGGAATAGTATTGGTAAAAAAAAACTTCTGGGCTTAACCAATCTTGTTTTTTGTACAATTCTCCTTTAAGGGTGGGCGTGGCAAGGGGTGTGTCCTATGCCTGCATACTTTTGCTGATAGGTGTCCCTCGTTCCCATCTCAAAAAGTTGGGAGGTATGCAAATTGCTTGCGCTGTCAAACCATCCAATGTCTGGTGTCATAACTGATCACATGTGCAGCACTATGGCAGATGAAGATCAAACAGAGGCCAAGATGGCAGCTTCCTTGGCTGAAAACGATAGGAGGGTTTACTTCCACTTTAAGGTGGAGCGTTTGGCACATTTTATGCCAAGTCTAAACAAACGCATAGTGGCGGTGATGTAGCCGTCTCCTGTATTATGTCTCTGACAGGCTTCTGTCACATATAAAATGTTATGTGTGGCCCTTTGGTGCTGTCAGGGGCCCCTACACCTTGTAATGCCCTGGTGTAACCCTTCCCTACACGCCCTGCTGCCTGTGCCCATGTATGTATAGCACATTATTGGGCTTCCCTGTGTGACATAAGTCATGTGTTCCTGCTAGTCTCTGTGGCAATTGAGCGGTATTCTCTCTCTTCCTGTCCTATGAGAAGGCAGAGCTGAGTTCTCGCTGTGTAGTGTGTACAGGGCCCGTGTGTCCTAACACCGGTCCGCTCAGCGTGACCCTCCCCATCACGACGTGCACGCTACGACGTCGGAACGTGGCATTGTGGATAGTGACGCCGAGCGGCGGCGGTAGCGGTGTGTGCGAGAGTTTGGTGTGTACGAGACCGAGCGGGGTGTGAAGATGGCGGACGGGGAGGCCGAGGCGGAGAATGGCTCCTGCCCGGACCTGGCCGCCGAAATGCCCCGTTTGGAAGAGAGGCTACAGGAACTGGAGGGGCAGCTGAGGGTGGCGGGAGCCGGCGGAGGAGAGGACGAGGCCGTACAGGCGGCCAGCGAATATTGCCAGCGCTTCTGTCAGGTGAGAGGACTCGGTGAGGGGAGCAGGAGGGGTTCGTAGAGCGGCCATCATTGCCTGTCATGGGGACTGCTGGGCTCCCTGTTTTTGTAATGGTGGAGGGTGAGCTGGGCGGGATCACAGGCTTCTTTGTGTGTTTACATGCTCCATACAAATGTAGAGGCCTGTCACCTCCCGTGCAGCCCCGAGCTGTGTCGCCTTTCCAGGCATGCATGTATTCCCATTGTACAGTACCGGCTGCATGACCTGCCTGGCCTCAGTGTCCCCTCTATATATGTGTGTGACAGTCAGTCAACATTCTCCATTTCCCCGCCCCCCCGCTCTGATCTGCAGCCGCCCGCCTTCTGTCTGGAGCTAGGCACTGGCATGTATGCATGCTGGACGATCTGCAACCGTGCTGCCTGCTATTGTACAACGATTTCATCCATTCCTTCCCTTTCTGATGGATCTGATTCTGGGAAGGCCTGTCCTTGCTACCACACTCCATTCAAATGGCTTGTATTGGGGAGAGGGAATGGCTCACACCCCCCTCCTTTCACTTCTATGCAGACACTAAGGGGATTATCTATAGACCCCCACCCCCTCTTTTTATGACATTCTAGCATGCAGAGGACGTGATGTTTCCTCCTGTGGTTAATGAGCTTTTATTTAAGATTTTGTGTATTCATTGTTGCCTTGATTCCCTTTGTGGCTTCTGCTTTTGACAGCTCAGATCAAAATGCTTTTACCTTTTTAACAGCGTATACACATTACTGTAATGGACTGTATAATATAAAATATGGCTGTATCTCAGCTCCCAGGAACATGTCATCACCTGTGCCAAAGAACTGTAGGATATGAATCTCCCAATACACACCTCCAGGCACTAACCTGTACAGGTGTATACCCCTGGATGCATGTTTATGCCAAGAGCTGTTCATATGTGGGCCAACTGTATCTTGTAATTTGTACAGGTGGCATATATACAGGGGTGTGTGTATGTGTGTATGTATATGTATGTGTGTGTGTGTGTATATGTGTGTGTGTGTGTGTATGTATATATATATATATATATATATATATATAATTTTACATTATACAGCACATTGCAACTGTGTGCATGAGTCCTTATCCTTTGTTGCATATCAGTGCTACGATCAACTGTATCTAATAGGGATGCACCAATACCATTTTTTTAAAGTGTTTGTAACCCTAAAAAAAGAGTTCCTGTTCCCTTGAAGCAGATTACACAGCACAGCACAGTGCTTGTGCTGTGTAATATGCCTCTCCTCTAAAAAAACAAACAGAAAAAAAAAACCTGGCTGATCTTGCCACTTCCTGGGTCTCCCTCTGCGAGCTGACCACGATAATCATGGCTGCTGAGCCCTGACCACCGTGGTCAGCTCTGTCTTCGACCCCCCCCCCCTCGGTTAGTAGAAATACTAACTAACTCTAGACATAACCACGCAGTATAAGTGTTTTATTAAATTGACGCATGTAAATACCTTCTCAGAGCTATCTTCAGGCTGCTCACGTGATTGGCGGCCACTCTACACCTCCGATTTAGGCCTACTGCAGGCCACGTGACCTCCCCGGCTGATGTCAAAGGGAGATTTCGGCCCCTTCTGCAGTAGGCCTGGATTGGAGGTGTAGTGCGGCCGTGAGTCACGTGACCGGCCTGAAGATGGCTCTAAAAAAGGTATTTACCTGCCTGGTTTTATTAAAACGCTTGTACAGTGTGTTATGTCTAGCTATAATAGAGGGGCTGGCAGTGATTTACATGTTTGTTGTTTTTAAAGCCTCATACACAGGATCGGACTTCCAACTGACTTTTCTGTGGATTTTGCTCCAAAGGGCGTTGTCCGTGAACTTGGTATGCATACAAACGGTAGGACTTTTTCAGCCAACAAACACGAACGTAGTGACATAATAGACATACTACGTGGTTTTTCTTCTCTTTACCGCCACCCTTTGGACAACTTCTGCTATTGTCTGATCTTTAGCATTGGTTCTGAGCATGCATGTTTGTACTTTGGACTTTAGTCAGATGGACTTGTGTGCACACGATCAGATTAGCCGATGTAGGACATTTGTTGCCGGACAGTTTGTCTGTTCACAGCGAATATTTGTCCAATAAAAAAGTGAAAGTTTGTTTGATAGAGCGCACACACGGTCGGATTGTCTGCAAAAACAGGTCCATCGGAGGTTTGTTGTCAAAAAGTCAGATTGTGTGTATGGGCCTTAAGACCAAGTATTGATACTTTTTCTCAAGTATTCGCCAATACCTATTTTTAGTGTTGACAGGTTTTCATGGCTAGTTTAAATCTTACATAAAAACTTTTTTTTTTTTTTTTGAGCCTGTTCACATATTTGCGGGCCGGCTGCAGTGCGATTTCAGTCAAATTCAAATCCTGAACCGCTGAACGGCACCGGACCGGGCTTTGACATTGCACTGAAAACCGGCCTGCACATATGTGAACTGGTATCAGTTTTAGTATCGTACTCGTGCAAATGCTTAGAATCGGTACAACGCTAGTATCCGATTTGCTGCCAAATCGTGTGTACCTGCATGCGTTCCAGCAATGGATGTGTGCTATTTCTCAGGGTTGGTGTGTTAAAGTAAAAAAAAAATGTACCTCTTATTTTTTTTTTTGCAGGAGCTTGTAAAGCATTGCACCAGCATTCAGCAGATTGCTGGTGCCATGCAGGTCCCCTGCAGATCTGTCAGTGTATCGGCTTCCTCGCATGAGGAAGCCGATGCATTCTGACAGGAAGACTCAATGAACTCGCAGTACCGTGGTAGTTGATTGAGAACTACAAGCTGCCGGACCTGTAGTTTTCCATTCACAGGACACTGAATGAGTGATGTAGGTGGGCTAGCGGAGCCTTGCTCAGTTACCGTGCAGGGAGAAAATCCCTGCTAGCTGTCAGATCAGGGTAGGGGGCGGGTGGTCCGTTTGTAACATGTTGCACCCTGAATATGGGTGTAACACAAAAGGTGAACTTATCCTTTTAAAGTGGAATTTCACCCTGAAGGGAAAGTTCTGCTTTATGCCCTCCTCTCGCTGTGCTGCTTTTTGTGAATTGTCCCACAGCCTTCTGGGACCTGTGACATGTCCCAGAAGGTTTCGGGGGGGAAACTTCAGATGGACTGCCGCAGCGATCTGACCAAAAGCGGGAGTGGGTACTTGTCACAGCCAGGTACCCAACCCCGCCCCCCCCCCCCCCATAAAGAGTCCCAAATGGAAGAGGAGTGGGGAGCGAGTACCGGCTCCCACCGTCTGTCAAATTGCTGCGGCAGTCCACAGGAAGTCCTCCCCATGCAACCATCTAGGGCATGTCGCAGGCCCCAGAAGGCTGCAGGAAAATTCACAAAATGCAGCTGGCTCGCACAGTGGACAGCAGACTGAAACGTAAGGAGTTGCAGCCAGCTGCCTACAGTAACCATGTTGGCGTCGGGGGCCCGAAGATTGGTGAAGAAGCGGTTTGGGTGAGCATGGTGCTAGACAGGTGAGTCCCCTTTTATTAAGTCAGCAGCTACGGTATTTGAAGCTGCTGTCTTAATTTTTTTTAATACAGTGCAAAGATCCTCTTTAATGTAATGTGTTAAAACCACAACATGGTTGGAAACTTATGTGACAGTGGAGTTTGGAAAGAGGGACTGTTACCTTCTAGAAGAAAGTCCTTAAAGAGGTATTAAACCCAAATCCAAAATTGTGATATATTGCAACTTGCCAGACATTTTTCCTGAGGGTTGCATCTGTTTAATTTTATTTGGCTTAATTCTGTTTTCACCTGGTGATCTGGCCAGTTACATACCCACCTGTATTTGTGAGAAACAACTCTGGAGGAATTAGCACAGGAGGCACATCAACATTGTCAGTCGGGGGGGGAGTGTTAAAGGGGTGTAAACCCCTCGTTTTTTTTATTCACCTTTTCTGACACTGACCCCCCCGCCCCCCGATCCCTCGGCGGAGACACGCTGTACCTCTCTTCCTGGGGTACTTGGCTCTTGATTGGATGGATTGATGGCAGCGTAGCGATTGGCTCCTGCTGCTGTCAATCAAATCCAATGACACGAGGGGCAGGGCAGAGTCCGTCAGACACAAATGCTGGACTCGGGAGCGCTCCCACAAAATAAGCCCCCAGGAGAGCGCTTCTCCTAGGGGGTTTACCTATGTGAGGAGGAGCCGCGAGAGCCACTGGGGGACCCCAGAAGATCGGTGCCACACTGTGCAAAACGAACTAAAGGTGTGTGTGTGTGTGTATATGTGTGTATGTGTGTGTGTATATATATATATATATATATATATATATATATATATATATATATATATATATATATATATATATATATATATATATATATATATATATATATATACTTTTTTGTTTTTTTTCCTTAGAGGGTTTACAAGCCCTTTAAATGTATCTGCAGATTTTAAAACCACTAAGAAATTTAAACCATCTCACACTTTATAAGGCTGGGTTCACATATGTGCAGCCGTGATTCACAGCTTGGGGTCCGATGCGTCCCTGTTTACTGGGTCCAAATTTTTGCCTGGATTCTCACCTGAACCAGACCCAAAGATGCACAGGACCCTTCTGCAATCCAGACTGTGCCCGCCCCAGGCCTGTGTGAATCAGCTTAATTTAGAGCTGGTCACACAGTTTTTTATTTCTGTCTGTGCCCACATTTAAGGATATTCACTCCCTCTGTTTTCATTATCATTGAAAGTGAAAGTAAAAAAAAAAAAATCCTGCATTTTGGGTTGTCCCCAGAAAAGTAGTAGAGGAGAAATCTTCCAATAGGGACACTAGTTCTGGTGACCTGGGGGTACCCTAGGGATTCCCTTAATTTGCAGGGATTTTTTCTCACTTCCTGCTTGGCTATGGGGCAGGACGTGAAGGGAAATCGTTGATCTAGGATGGTGAAAAAAAATCTGAGGGGTTATAATCATCCCTTTGTTTTATTCAAAATGACCTAAAAAACAAAAAAAATATGGCTTTGCCTATAGTTCTACTTTAACGTTTAGTGGCAGTCATGTGTGTTGTGTAATGTTTTCACTAAGGCCCCTTTCACACTGGAGCGTTATTCGAGCGAAGTCTCATCTGCAATCCCAATGTGTTGGTAAAGCACCACTAAGACCCTAAAGTTTTAGGGCGTTTTTGCAGTGCCTCTGTGTGAAAGGGTAAGGCGTCTTTACAGCGCTTTTCAATTAATTTCAATGGAGAGGGGCGTTTTTGGAGCGTTTTTTTTTCAGCACTCAAAAGCTGCTCCAAAGATGCTGCTTGCAGGACTCGGTGTGAAAGGGTCCATTGAGATGCATGGAGAGCGTTTTAAGAGCGCTATTTTTAACGCTAAAAAGCTTCAGTGTGAAAGGGGTCTTAGCCATGTGCCGGTTTTTACCCCCTGCATTGCACATCGCCGCTGACAGAAGAGAGGTAAAACGGCACAGGGCTCTCTTCTGTCATTCGCTCAGCCAATCAGCAGGTTACGGCTATAAATCATTGGGACATGCTGATTGGCTTGTGATTGGTAGCACAGCTGCAGTGGGTATATCTGCGGTAGGTAATCCTCAAGTGGTTAATCACCGCTGCCAGTGTTAAGTGGTTTGTCTCACTCATGTAAACTGATGCATTCTGGTGGAGTTTGTGCAAGGAAAACAGACTTGCTGGCTGGATCTCTAGATGAGAATAGAAGAAATACTAAAAAGGGAAACTAATTCAGCCATCAAATCTAAGCTGAAATATGTTTTTTTTTTTGGGGGGGTTTACTGTTCTAGGTAAAGAGCTTTATGGCAGGATTATCAGGATTTTTTTGTAAAACTTGCAGATTTAAAAGAATAGAATTTTTACATTTTAACACTAATTCTTTTATGACATTTGTGCATACAGTTTCTTTAAAAATGTATCTTTTACTACACCATTGATGCTATGAATCTTTGTGGCTTCTGATTACTACTTACAGCTCACATTCAAATACCTGTCCCCTGTCATAGTTAAAGGTTAAGATCATCTTTGCACCATGTTACACCTGTATTTTGGGTGTAACATTGTGCAAATGTCTCCCCTCCCACCCTCAAAACAAACCCCAAAACTATGCCATTTATTCATAGCGATCTGTTTGTACAGCCGCATCATTCACTGGGATCTGTGAATGCATGAACTACAGTACCAGTCTGCCACTACAGCAGACAAACTTGTAGTTCTCAATGGATTTTGAGTGTAATAATCTGCACACTCGTAGTCCAATGACACTTCCTCCAGCTCTAAAACTGACAGCCCATTCATATAATCACATTTTTTTTCTGGCAAATGTGCATTTACTATGAAACTATAGGCAAGTCAGCCTATAAAAGTGGATGCAGGGAGTGTACAGAGAACAGTTGCCTGTCAAAATCTGACATGTGAGTAGAAGCAGGTGCACAGTGTCTGGAAACATGGTTAGATGCCCATGAAAGTGTTTTTCTTGGATGAAGTGCTTGAAGGGAAAGTGATGTAGAGGAAATGCTCAGCATTGAGGCGTGTTTAGGATGTGGTGTGATGGCAGGCATATTTGTCAATTAGAAAAGAAAACAAAGGCGCAACAGCCTAGTGTATTACCGTTAAATGATTTTAATAAAATTAAAAAATATATACAGGGCCTACTCACAAATGTAGTGGGGGGGGGAAAAAGTTGCAGTAAAGCTTAGTCAACATAAGCTACAACGAGATGACGTCAAACCATACTCCGATTGATCGTAGAGGATGTGAAGGGAGTCGCCACCGGCTTGCGCGTTTCGAAGCTCTATGCCTCTTCATCAGAGCCCAGCAGTGAAAGCACCCTACAAAAGGCCTCCCTTATATACACACAGCCCATAAGCCCACATGACCATGCACCATGACAACGAGCCAAGGGGAAACGCCCCAGACTCCTCCCACTATATGAGTGTAATCTTGCATAACGTGTGTGTGTATGTGTGTGTGTATATATATATATATATATATATATATATATATATATATATATATATATATATATATATATATATATATATATATATATATATATATTACACACACACAATGTTGAGGGTAGTAGTATTAATGATGGTACTAACAGGGGAGAACAACTAAAGCAGAAAGGCAACCAAGGAGTGCAAAACTAGATAAAATGAGATAATGGTCAAAAAGTTAATAAAAATGGTAATGGTGGGAATAATGAATGTTGCATGATAATAACACCAATAATAATAATGCTGCTATCCAATGGTCATGTCAAAGATAAATAGTAATGGTAACACAGGTGTTACAAATGCCTATAATATCATCAACACATCCCAAGTGTTGTTCTTACTGATATAAGTGGTGTAACATGATACTAACATAGTTCATAGAGACCGGCGAAAATGCAGAAGCGTCACAGGCAATGTTGCGTGTATGTATGACACATGTATGGACCCAGGAACCCACTGCCTTCATGGATTACCTTTTGGATGAAGCGCCATCATCGCACAGGAGTAGACCAGCGTGGGCCATAGCGGACGTACTGTGCCTAGCAGGTGGAGCGCAAGCAGATCAATCTGCGCTCTGCATAGTCTGGTGCCAGAGACCTGCGTCATTGCCAACGCCGCCCTCCCGCATGTCACTCTTGTGACAAGTGGGCCAAGATCGCTGGACAGGCACCCCCCGCATCGCCGCCATTATAGTGAGGTCCAGACACTAGAGAGCAACTAGTAGTGGACTCCTACTTGCTGAAAAAGTAACTACAATGACTAGTGAGATGTCACTAATAATAAAAAAAGATGGCTATACTAGAGTTTTTGCACTCCATGGGGCCAAACTTTTCTTATACTTTTATGAATCAGCCAGCCACTGTGCCGTTTGGGATATAATTAAAATATAAATAGAGTAGTAATAGTAATAACTACAATCCTATCCAGAGTCCTAAAAATAATAGTAAAGTACCTATTGATGCCACTGCCACAACAGGAACTCTGTGACAGTGGCTTTGTTATAGCTTGCAGGGGCAGGTCATGGAGGGCATATGTGCATGTGTACCAATAAATGAAACTAGAATGTGGGTGCATCCCAAATGTATAAAACAAAGCCTTGATGGCTAGTATGGATGCACTACCCCAACATACTAGCGGGGGCTAAAACTATTCTACATGAGGCCCAGGGGGTGCAGGACCTATGCCAAGCCCATAGATTAAATATGATATAGTATAGTATATAATACACAAAAGGTGTGTGTGTGTGTGTGTATATATATATAATATATAACCTAATACATAAATGTAAATATAAATTATATAAAATATAAAAGAACACACAATTTTGTAAAATTACATAAATGTATAAAAATACACACATGTGTACCGTATTTTTCGGCGTATAAGACGACCCCCCTAATTTTCCAGGAAAAATGTTGGTTTTGGGATATACTCACTGTATAAGAGTACCCCCTTCTTACTAGTCTTTCTGGAAGCTGAGGGGTAGCCAGAACCGCTGACAGAAACAGACTTTTTCAAATCTCACTGTGCCATTACATTCCTCACTGTGCCATTACATTACATGCCCTCACTGTGCCATCACTTGCCCCCTCTCTGTGCCTGAGCTTGCCCCCTCTCTGTGCCTGAGCTTGCCCCCTCTCTGTGCCTGAGCTTGCCCCCTCTCTGTGCCTGAGCTTGCCCCCTCTCTGTGCCTGAGTTTGCCCCCTCTCTGTGCCTGAACTTGCCGCCCAGTGCAATCACTGCAAACAGTGCCATCACTAACTTTTTTTTCTGGATAGACTTCAGGCGGTGCGGTGTGGTGACAGTCTCCGTGCTGCGTGTCAATGATTTTTGGTAAAATAATCACAATAAGCGAATATTGATTGGTTTGGGCAAAAGTTATAGCGGCATCAAAATAGGGAATAGATTTATGGCGTTTTTTTGTAAAAAAAAAAAAAATATAGCAGTACTGCAACATTGTACTTTGTAAATGTCACTGGCAGGGAAGGGGTTAACACTGGGGGGCGATCAAGGGGTAAATGTGTTCGCTAGGGGGTGTTTCTAACTGTAAGGGGATGGGGCTGCATGGAGGAGACGACCAATCGCCGTCCCTAAGCATTATGCACAACAGAAATGTCTCCACACCCCTGTCTTGTTTACATTGACAGATCTCTATTCTGTCTGTCAGGAGCGATAGTGGGTGCCTGGCGGACATAGCGGCCGCCGGGCACACGCAGTAGCTCTAACGTTCTATGCTTTAAGAAAAAAAATCTTCTGTGTGCGTCAGCCGCCCCAGCACCCCCTAATACTTGCCTGAGCCCACTCTTTGTCCAGCGATGTCTACGAGTGTCTTGGCCGTCCAAGACTCCCTCCTGATTGGCTGAGACACAACAGCTGCGCTTTGACTCTCCCCGCTGTCAGCCAATCAGGAGAGAGGGGCCATGTCTGAATGGACACAGGGAGCTGAGACTTGGCTTGGGTGCCCCCCCCATAGCAAACTGCTTGCTGTGGGGGCACTTGACAGGAGGGAGGAGCCAGGATCACAGGAGAGGCACTCAAAGAGGAGGATCCGGGCTGCTCTGTGCAAATCAACTGTATCAGAGCAGGTAATTATAACATAACATGTTTGTTTTTATTGAAAAATGTTTACTTTACAATCACTTTAATGACACTTGCTGGCACCGTCACTTCCATGTACTGACTCTTGCTGGCATTGACACTTTGCCAACACAAAAAGCTTTGCCAATGCCTCTGCTCCTGCCTGATGCTGTCAATATTGCTCGCTGGCTTGATGCTTTTTGCCTACACATAAAAGTAAATGGTGTTGCAAAAGAAGTGACTGGAGCTGCACTGTTCTAGTTCTCTATTTCCCAGTGCATGCTGGGATTCAGGAACCTCCATTGCACGCCTATTCTTTTGGGGAGCTCATGACCTTTTTGGGCAGTCAGTTTCCAAAAAGGAGGTGGAACATCCCCGCGGTCGTCTTTATGGTATGTGAAACTGAAAGCAACGAGGATTTAGTAACTTTTTGTTTGCCTGCTTTGGAGGGCAGAGGGAGAGTTTTGGGGGTTCAAAGTTGATTCCTCACACCCTATAAAAGAAATGTAAATATTTAAAGCACCCTCTGTGCAATTGGACATGTGAATAGGGCACGTGTATGTACCACGTGTGAGGTATCGCTGCAGACATCATAATGAAATCGATAATTCTAGTGCCAGACCACTTTAACTCTAAATTGGTAGCCTGTAAAGCAGGCATGTCCAAAGTCTGGCCCGCGGGCCAAATGCGGCCCCTCTGTTGATTTAACATGGCCCCCTGTGGATTTGGATATATACATTGTTTTATATACCGTATTTATCGGCGCTGCCTTGGAGGGGCAGGACAAGCGCTGTCAGATTACATGAAGAGAATCTCCTGTTTACTCAGCAGCTTCTGTATTGGAAGTCCGTCTCCTGGGATGCCATTGGATGACTGTTCTGTCTATCGTAGGAGGCGGAACTTTGTATTAAAGAGGCCATACAGTAAACAAGATATCATCCTGTTTGTAATCTGCCAGCACTTGTCCCGCCCCCCTCTCTCTGCCCGCCGAGGCTGCAGATGGGCATCGATCAGGCTGCGCTGATGGCACATGTGAGGCTGCGCTGATGGCACATGTGAGGCTGCGCTGATGGCACATGTGAGGCTGCGCTGATGGCACATGTGAGGCTGCGCTGATGGCACATGTGAGGCTGCGCTGATGGCACATGTGAGGCTGCGTTGGTTGCAATGGTGAGGCTGCGTTGGTTGCAATGGTGAGGCTGCGTTGGTTGCAATGGTAAGCCCATGCGTGTTATACGCCAATATATACGGTATATCCAAATGACATGCCCAAGCTCATCCTTAGTCCTGAGCAGCGCTCTGGGATTCGCTGGGGCCACAAAAGAAATATATACAGTATATCCAAATAAAATGCCCAAGCTCATCTCTTTACCACACACCGCCACAAAGGCAAGAGAATTCTTGTTGGGCAATGTATTTGTGCTCAGAGGAACAAACTTAGACCGAATTGTAATGGTTCAAAGAATGTCAGGCAAAATAGTCGGCCCTCACGCATTTTCACTTCATCAATTCTAGCCATCTTTGAAAAAAGTTTGGACACCCCTGTTGTAAAGGCTTTCAAAGCTTTGCCTGTGGATTCATGCACTGTAGTTTTGTAGCCATTCCATGGGCGCGCACAATTTTTAATGTGTTTTTTTTTTTTTTTTTTTTTTAACCGCTTCAGCCCCGGACCATTTTTGGTGGTCAATGACTGGGCCACTTTTTACAATTCGGCACTGCGCCGCTTTAACTGAAAATTGCGCGGCCGTGCAACGTGGCCCCTCAAACAAAATTGATGTCCTTCTTCGTTTTTTTTTTTCCCCCCCACAAATAGCTTTCTTTTTGTGGTATTTGATCACCTCTGCCGTTTTTTTTTTTTTTGCACTATAAACCAAAAAAGAGCAACAATTTTGAAAAAAATATCAATATTTTCTTTTTGCTATAATATCCCCCAAAATATATATATATATATATATATATATAAAGTTTTTCCCCAGTTTAGGCTGCATTCACACGTAGGCGTTTTGCAGCGTTTTTTACCGCGATTTGCCGCGACAAAACGCAGCGTTTTTCCCCGCGGTTTTGTACAGGTCATTGGCATCAATGTAAAACGCCCAAGCCGCCCGATTCGCACGTCAAAAAAGGGTCCGGGACTTGTTTGAAATTCAGGCGTTCGGCGTTTTGCGTTGGAGATGTGAACCATCTCCATAGAGAATGTTATTTTTCCCCTCTAGCGTCTTTGAGCGTCGCGCTTCAGGCGACAAAACGCTCAGGTGTGAATGCAGCCTTAGGCCGATACGTATTCTTCTACATATTTTTAGTAAAAAAAAATCACAATAAGCATTTGATTGGTTTGGGCAAAAGTTATAGTATCTACAAAATAGGGGACTGTTTTATGGCATTTATTTATTTTTACTAGTAATCGGGTTAACCACTAGGTGGCGCTGCAGGGGTTAAGTGTTCCCTAGGGAGTGATTCTTACTGTTAGGTGGTGTGGCTACACGTGACACGTCACTGATGACCGTTCCCGATCACAGGGAACGGTCATCAGTGACAGTGTCACTAGGCAGAATAGGGGAATGCCTTGTTTACAAAGGCATTCCCCTGTTCTGCACTTGTACAAATCATCCTTTTGCTAGAAAATTACTCAGAACCCCCAAACATTATATATGTTTTTTTTTTTTGTTTTTTTAGCAGACACCCTAGGGAATAAAATGATGATCATTGCAACTTTTTTTTATCTTGCGCAGTATTTGCGCAATTATTTTTCAAACGCCTTTTTTTGGGGGGGGGGGGGGGGGAATGGTTTCATGAATTAAAAAATAACAAAACAGGAAAGTTAGCCCAATTTTATTTGTAAACTATGAAACATGTTGCGCCAAGTAAATGGATACCTGACATTCACGTTTTAAAATCGCGAACACTCTTGGAATGGCGCCAAACTTCAGTACTTAAAAATCTCCATAGGCGACGCTTAGAACATTTTTACAGGTTACCAGTTTAGAGTTACAGAGGAGTTCTAGTACTAAAATGAATGAATGAATGAAAAACTTATAAAGCGCGGCGCATGCGAACTGAATCGCTTCTTGTTGCTCTCGTTCTAACGCACGCGGCGATACCTCACATATGTGGTTTGATCAGCGTTTACATATGTGGGCGGGACTTGCGTGTGCGTTTGCGTCTAAACGCGAGCTCCCGGGGAGAGGGGCATTTTTAAATTTTTCTTTTTCTTTTTTTATCACTTTTATTCCTATTACAAGGAATGTAAACATCCCTTGTAATAGGAATGGTGTGTGACGGGTCCTCTTAAGGGAGAGAGGCGGGGTCAATAAGACCCCACATCTCTCTTCCAGGCTGGAAAGAATGAGATCTGGAAAAATAAATCACTGATCTCATGCTTACTAGCAGCAATCGCAGCTTTGTTTACTTCTGGAAACCTGGGCATGACGTCATCACATCGTGCCCAGGCCTCCGACGGTCATAAAGATGACTGGTGACCATCTGCTTACCAGTCATCTCTATGCTCATCATGTGATAAGACACTGGTGCCGGACGATTCTTTCTCCGGACCCCCGATGGCACGAGAGAGCCCGGAGAAGCACCGGATGGCGTCGAGAGGGGACAACGTCCCCTCCCGCCGCCTACAAGAACGATCAAACGGCGGAACTGACGCTATGATCGTTCTTATCGTGCGCAAAATCGATGACAGAAGACAGGTCGATGACAGGTAATCTGAATGATACCTTCTAGTTGCAGGCATCATTCAGATATCGCCCGACAAAGCCCAGGACGTAATATGACGTCCACCCAGGATGGTAGATCCCATCTGTGGACGTCATATTTCTATGGCTGGGTATTGAAGTGGTTAAAAATCGCTGGTCCCGCCATTACTAGTAAAAACAATAAAAAGTCCCTAAATCCTTCCCCTATTTTCTAGATGCTATAACTTTTGCTATAACTTTTCCAATACCACAGAGGTGATCAAATACCACCAAAAGAAAGCTTTATTTGTGGGGGAAAAAGGATGTACATTTTGTTTGGGTACGGCGTCGCAATTGTCAGCTAAGTCAACACAGTGCCATATTGCAAAAATGGCCTGGTCATTAGGGGTAAATCTTTCCAGGCTGAAGTCGTTAAATATATATAATTGTATTACTTTTTTTTTTCTCAACATACACACCTGTCCTTGTAAAGCTGGCCATACAGATTTTGGCCATTTCCTGCTGGATTGGTTGCAATTCAATAGCTCGGTTGCCTTGCCAGCAACACTTGCAGTGGTAAATTGTCAGCCTAACCGTGACTTTAGCCAGTCATCTGCTGTCATTGTTGGGGTATTCTGACAGTCACAAATGCTGGCTGTCAGAATACAATAGCCAGCAGGGTAGATACATCCATCCTCATTAAGCATCAATGAAGGAACCTGACATTTTATGGCTGAATGAAAGAAATCTGTTTATAAGCAGCTTTAGTCTAACAAATGTTGTGGCTCATACAGTGAATGCACCAAGCACTGTAAGGCACACATCACATTTAACCCCTCGATCGCCCTAAATCAGTAACATTAGTACAGGGACAATTTATATTTTTAGCACTGATCACTGTATTTGTATTGGTGTCCCTGGTTCCCACAAAGTGTCAGATTGCCCACCATACTATCGCAGTTCCACCATTACTAGTATATAAAAATAAATCATATATGTATTCTATATCATAGTTTTATACAGGTGAAACTCGAAAAATTCAAATATCGTGCAAAAGTTAATTTATTTCACTAATGCAACTTCAAAGGTGAAACCAATATATGAGATAGACTCATTACATGTAAAGAAAGATAGTTCAAGCCGTGATTTATCATAATTGTGATGATTATGGCTTACAGCTCATGAAAACCCCAAATCCACAATAGAATATTGTGAAAAGGTGCAAATCTCTAGGCTCAGTGTCCCACTCTAATCAGCTAATTAAAGCGGGGGTTCACCCTTAGAGGGCACTTTTCCCCCTTAGATTCCTGCTCGTTATTACTAGGGGAATCGGCTATTTATTTTAAAATATGTGCAGTACTTACCCGTTTACGAGACGCATCCTCTCCGTCGCTTCCGGGTATGGGCTTCGGGAATGGGCGTTCCTTCTTGATTGACAGGTTTCCGAGAGGCTTCCGACGGTCGCATCCATCGCGTCACGATTTTCCGAAAGAAGCCGAACGTCGGTGCGCAGGCGCAGTATAGAGCCGCACCGACGTTCGGCTTCTTTCGGCTACGAGTGACGCGATGGATGCGACCGTCGGAAGCCTCTCGGAAGAATGTCAATCAAGAAGGAACGCCCGCTCCCGAAGACCCATACCCGGAAGCGACAGAAGAAGAAGCAGCTCGAAAACGGGTAGGTACTGCACATATTTTAATATAAATAGCCGATTCCCCTAGACCGAACGAGCAGGAAGCTAAGGGGAGATTTTTTTTTTTTTTTTAAATGGGTGAACTCCCGCTTTAAGCCATAACACCTGCAAAGGGTTCCTGAGCCTTTAACCACTAGCCGACCAGCCGCTGCGGTTATACGGCGGCAGGTCGGCTCGGCTGCGCAAAATCACGTAGGTATACAACATTTTGCATTTCAGCCAATAGGGGTGCGAGAACCGGGAGCTGTGTGTGTAAACACACGGCTCCCGGTCCTGTCAGGGGGAGAAATGACTGTTCGTCTGTTCCTACAATGTATGAACAGCGATCTGTCATTTCCCCTAGTCATTCCCGACCCCCCTTCAGTTAGAACACACCTAGGGAACATAATTAACCCCTTCTTCGCCCCCTAGTGTTAACCCCTTCCCTGCCAGTGATATTTTTACAGTAATCAATGCATTTTTATAGCACTGATCGCTATAAAAATGCCAATGGTTCCAAAAATGTCAAGTGTCCACCATAAGGTCGCAGTACCGATAAAAATCGCATATCGCCGCCATTACTAGTAAAAAAAAAAATATATATATTACTAAAAATGCCATGACGCTATAACTTTTGTGCAAACCAATTAATAAACGCTTAATGCAAAAAACATATTCTTCTACATTATCAGCCTAAACTGAGGGAAAAAAATGTTTTATATATATTTTTTGGGTGATATTTATTACAGTAAAAAATATTCTTTTTTTTTTTTTTCAAAAGTTGTCGCTCATATTTTTGTTTATGGCGCAAAAAAGAAAAACCGCAGAGGTGATCAAATACCACCAAAAGAAAGCTTTATTTGTGTGGGGGGGGGGGGAAAAAGGACACCAAATTTGTGTGAGCCATGTTGCACGACCGCGCAATTGTCAGTTAAAGCGACGCAGTGCCGAATCGCAAAAGTGGCCCGGTCATTGACCAGCAAAATGGTCCGCGGCTGAAGTGGTTAAATGGTCTCTCAGTCTGGTTCAGGAGGAATCGCAAGCATGGGAAAGACTGCTGACCTGACAGTTGTGCAGAAAACCATCATTGACACCCTCCATAAGGAGGGAAAGTCTCAAAAGGTAATTGTAAAAGAAGTTGGATGTTACCAAAGCGCTGTATCAAAGCACATTAATAGAAAGTTAAGTGGAAGGGAAAAGTGTGGAAGAAAAAGGTGCACAAGCAGCAGGGATGACCGCAGCCTGGAGAGGATTGTCGGGGAAAAGGCCATTCAAAATTGTTGGGGATTTTCACAAGGAGTGGACTAAGGCTGGAGTCAGTGCGTCAAGAGCCACCACACACAGACAGATCCTGGACATGGGCTTCAAATGTCGTATTCCTCTTGTCAAGCCACTCCTTAACAACAAACAACGTCAGAAGCATCTTACCTGGGCTAAAGAAAAACAGACCTGGTCTGTTGCTCAGTGGTCCAAAGTTCTCTTTTCTGATGAGAGCAAATTTTGCATCTCATTTGGAAACAAAGGACCCAGAGTATGGAGGAAGAATGGAGAGGCACACACTACAAGATGCTTGAAGTCCAGTGTGAAGTTGATTTGGGGAGCCATGTTATCTGCTGGTGCTGGTCTTCTGTGCTTCATTAAGTCCGGGGTCACTGCAGCCGCCTACCAGGAGATTTTGGAGCACTTCATGCTTCCTTCCACAGACGAGCTCTATGGGGATGCTGACTTCATTTTCCAGCAGGACTTGGCACCTGCCCACACTGCCAAAAGCACCAAAACCTGGTTCAATGATCGTGGGATTACTGTGCTTGATTGGCCAGCAAACACTCCTGACCTGAACCCCATAGAGAATCTATGGGGCATTGCCAAGAGAAAGATGAGAGACATGGGACCGAACATTGTGCAGAAGAGCTGAAGACCGCTATTGAAGCATCCTGGTCTTCCATAACACCTCAGCCGTGCCACAGGCTGATTCCCCCCCCCCCCCCATGCCACGCCGCATTGAGGCAGTAATTGCTGCAAAAGGGGCCCAAACCAAATACTGAGTACATATGCATGCTTATACTTTTCAGAGGTCCGATATTGTTCTATGTACAATCCTTGTTTTATTGATTGCATGTAATCAAATTTTCTGAGGTTGTGGATTTGGGGTTTTCATGAGCTGTAAGCCATAATCATCAGAATTATGACAAATCACGGCTTGATCTATCTTGCTTTGCATGCAATGAATCTGTCTCATATATTAGTTTCACCTTTTAAGTTGCATTAGTGAAATTAACTTTTGCACGATATTCAAATTTTTGGAGTTTTACATGTAGACACTATAACTTTTGTGCAAGCCAATCAATATACGATTTTTTTTTCTTTTACCAAAAATATGTAGCTTAATACATATTGGCCTTAATTTTATTAAAGGGTCACTAAAGGAAATTTTTTTTTTTAGCTAAATAGCTTCCTTTACCTTACTGCAGTACTGGTTTCATGTCCTCATTGTTCGTTTTTGCTTTGAAGTAGCTGTAATTCTGCTCTGATCTCCACACTTCCTGGTTGCCTGTTTCCTTATAACCATCATACTGGGAGATTTTCACGGTGGTCTAAGCTGACATTACTGTGTGTCTAAAACTCTTCAGAACCAATCAGATTCATTTTAAAAACAAAACACTGCCCTGGATTTGTTTGTTTTTGTTCTGTGAGTCTTCCCGACTCACCTCTCACCCGGAAATTCATGTATGTACCTTTAAAACCGAAAGTGAAACTAGAGGCACATTATATGATGGATTAAATTCAATTTTTAATCATTTTTAAAGGGAATCAGTTAACTTTTATGTCTCTATACCCAATAAACAGTTATTTCAGCAAAAAACATTTTTTCCTTTAGTGACCCTTTTGGGAAAGTAAAGTGTGTTTGTTTTTTTTGTTTTAATTCTTCAGTCTTTTTTTTTTCCCTATTTTATAGCGCAGCAAAAAAGTGGTGATCAAATGGCACCAAAAGAGAGATCCATTTGTGTGAAAAAACAATTATACATTTTATTTGGGTACAGTGTTGCATGGCCACCTAACAGAAAATAAAAGGCCTGTTTATGAAGGCCAGGTGTAAATCTTTAGGAGGTTGAGTGGTTGAAGTGTGTGTAAATTTATTACCACATGTTTTATCTTTTGTCTTGCAATCGGTAAAGTCATAGACAATATATTACAGCGTTAAATTGATTGTAAATGCTTTTACTTGACCAACATACAAAAGATTAAAATAATTGTTGCACACTTCCACCTCAAGACATTGTAAAACTGGCATGTACACCTTGCGTTTGTGTCCTTTGATTTATATATATATATATATATATATATATATATATATATATATATATATATATATATATATATATATATATATATATATATATATATATATATATATATATATATATATATATATATATATATATTAGGGTTGTCCCGATACCACTTTTTTAGGACCGAGTACAAGTACCGATACTTTTTTTCAAGTAGTCGCCGATACCGAATACCGATACTTTTTTTAAATGTGCCCCCATATGCAGCCATGTCCCCCACATATGCAGCCATGTCCCTCTAGCCATGTCCCTCACATATGCAGCCATGTCCCTCTAGCCATGTCCCTCACATATGCAGCCATGTCCCTCTAGCCATGTCCCTCACATATGCAGCCATGTCCCTCACATATGCAGCAATGTCCCTCTAGCCATGTCCCTCACATATGCAGCAATGTCCCTCTAGCCATGTCCCTCGATGCGGCGGCGCGATGCAGCGGCGGGGGGGGGGGGGGAAGGGGGGGAAAGTATTCTATTTAGGTATCGGGGGTATTTGCACGAGTACGAGTACTCCCGCAAATACTCGTATCGGTCCCGATACTGGTATCGGTATCTGGACAACCATAAAATATATATATATATATCTCTCTGTGATTGAAAAATGAGACAAAGATGAACAATTTCAGAACTTTTTTTCCACCTTTGTAATGTGACCTATAAACTGTACAACTCAGTTGAACAACAAACTGAAATCTTGGAGGGAAGAAAAATAACAAACTGAACCACTTCCATACCAGGCACTTACGCACCTTCCCGCCCAAGCCAATTTTCAGCACTGTCGCACTTTGAATGGCAATTGCGCGGTCATGCTACACTGTACCCAAACAAAATTGGTGTCCTTTTTCCCCCACAAATAGAGCTTTCTTTTGGTGGTATTTGATCACCTCTGCGATTTTTTTTTTTTTTTTTCCCCAACAACTAAAAAAAGACTGAAAATTTTGAAAAAAAATTACGTTTTTATTTTTTTCTGTTAATTTTTTTGTAAATAAGTTTTCTCTTTCAATTACGGGCACTGATATGGCGGCACTGATGGGCACCGATGAGATGGCACTGATGGACATCGATGAGGTAGTACTGACGGGCACAGATGAGGTGGCACTGATTGGCGGCGCTGGTATGCGGCACTGATGGGCACTCATGGGCGGCACTTATGGGTGGCACTGATGGATACTTATGGGTGGCACAGATGGGCACTGATAGGTGGGCACTGTGGTGTGGCACTGATGGACACTGTGGGGCAGCACTGATTTTCCCAGGGTGCCAGTCAGTGCCCATATGAGGGCACTGATTGGCATTTTTTTTTTTTTTTTCATGCTTTTTTTTATTTTTTGGACTTTTTTTTAATTTATTTATTTATTTATTTTCAGGCTTTTTTTTTTTTTGGCCCACCCTGGACCACCAGGGTGGGCTTCCCTGGTGGCCCAGTGTGGCGATCCGAGGGGGGGCTGCGCTGATAAACAATCAGCGCGAACCCCCCCCCCTGTCAGGAGAGCCGCCGATCGGCTCTCCTATACTCGCGTCTGTCAGACGCGAGTGAGGAAGAGCCATCAACGGCTCTTCCTGTTTACATCGTGATCAGCCGTGGTTGGACACGGCTGATCACGTGGTAAAGAGTCTCCGCCGGAGGCTCTTTACCGAGATCGGTGATGCAGGGTGTCAGACTAATGTGCCAGCCGGTACACAAAACTCTCAGGCACCCGTCCACTGGGGGAACGTCAGGAGCTTCTTGGGTGATGACATCACTATATCACTTTAGATCACCCACTTGCATACGTTTGTGTCCGGCAAGAAGGTGGTTGAGGTAGCGCGATTTATATTTTTCTTATAAATATTACTGTACTTACTGCTTGCCTGCTCCCTGCACCCACAGTCAGATCTACATTTTAAATTGGTTAATTAAAAAAAAGAAAAATCTATATCAACGTTAAACTCAACAAGAAAAAAAAATATATATAATTTTTTTTTCTTGTTGAGTTTAACTTTTGATATAGATTTTTCTTATTTTGATCATTTGTAAATGTAGATCTGTGGGTGGTGACATAGGGAGAACTGAGATTTTTTGAGAATCTAAGCAAAAAAATTGCGATTCTAATTTTTCCCAGATTCGCGCAGCTCTACTGCCACCATCATGCTTCAGTGTGTATGGTGTTCTTTTGGTGATGGGCAGTGTTTTCGCGCCAAACATATCTTTTGGAATTATGGACAAAATGTTCAACCTTGGTTTCATCAGACCATAACACATTGTCCTACATGCTTTTTAGAAACTTCACATGTGTTTGAATTTTTTTGCCAGGCTTGGATGTTTTTCTTCGTAAGAAAAGGCTTCCATCTTGCCACTCCACCCCATAGCCCAGACATATGAATAATATGGGAGGTTGTTGTCACATGTACCACACAGCCAGAACTTTTGGTACTGACTAAGAAAATGTCAGGAAAGACCTACTAGATCAGCTGAACTTTATTTGGAGTTAATCAGAGGCATTTTAAATGATGGCACGTGTGTACTTACTCCTATTTAACATGAGTTTAAATGTGATTGATTCCCCCAAAAAGATCTGTTTGTTTTAAAATGTTGCCATTAAAGCAGTGCATGCATCGAGTACAGGATGCAGCGCCCATTTGAATAAGCCCTTAAAAACCTTTCCTGTAGTGTTCTTTGCTGTTTCACATGCTACTCCTGCATGTCATGCAGAACATATCAGCCCCAAGATGGACAGGGCATCTCTTCCTAATTTGTCTTTTATGATTTGGCCCACATGACACACATGAACGTGTAAACTCTGCTGTGTGTTCTGATAGTTGCGTAACCATTGGTAAAGATAGGATGTATATCTATCTATATAAAAATTATAGAATCATTTAGGGGTGCAACGGATCGTGCGCGATCCGAATGGGTCGACCTGTTCGGATCGGCACAGTAAGCAATCCGCGGAACGCACCGCCGCCGCGGCCTTAGGAAAGACCGCGGCTTCGGCCTAGCTCCATCTTGGTACACTCAGCGGCGGTGCGCGCTGACGTCATCACCCCTCCCTCTGCTCGTGGATTTTTTTTATTCTGCAAGAGCGCGCTGACTCTGCATGCAACCTGAGTACAGCGAGACGGACCGAGTACATCAGTACAGTGAGTTGGCTAATGGCTTAAAAGCCATTAGCCAACTCGCTGTACTGATGTACTCGGTCTAGTAACACTGTAATTACCATTTTTGCCACTGTAATAATAGTCATAGCCAACATTGCCCCCACACTAGTAAAACAGTAACACTGTGTGTTATAGCCATTTTTCCCACTGTAATCAGTGGGAAAAATGGCTATACACACAGTGTTACTGTTTTACTAGTGTGGGGGCAATGTTGGCTATGACTATTATTACAGTGGCAAAAATGGCAATTACAGTGTTACTGTTTTACTAGTGTGGGGGCAATGTTGGCTATGGCTATTAATAATAGCCATAGCCAACATTGCCCCCACACTAGTAAAACAGTAACACTGTAATTGCCATTTTTCCCACTGTAATGGTCCCAAAAATTGTCCGATATGTCCGCCATAAGGTAACGGTCACGAAAAAAATCGATGATCGCCGCCATAGTAAAAAAAAAATAAATAAATAAAAAAAAAAATTTAAAAAAGACTTGTCTTGTGTAGTTTTTTTTTTTTTTTTTTTTTTTTTTTTTTACTGATCCGAAAATGATCCGATCTGTGACTCCTGATCCGAGGGTCGATCCGATCCGTGATTTTTTTGATCCGTTGCACCCCTAGAATCATTTTGTGTTGGGTGGGCCAAATCACAGAGGGAGAAAAAGTACCCGCTGTCAAAATGAAAGCGGAACTGATTTTGATAAAATACTCGCCTCAACCTTCCAGTGATATAATGGTTGCATCCCTCTTACTGCTATCATGTTCTCCTCGGGTGCTGTCTTTTAATCCTATTGGCTGGTGGGGGATGATGTCATACCAAGCATGTAAACAGAATGCATGCTGCACAGCTCAGTGTAAAATTCAATAGAAAGCTGAAAGCAGGGGGGTAAATATGTATTGTTGCAGTAACATAGCATGTCTCTTTTGCAATAAAGAGCTACCAGTTCAGTTTTCTTCAAGTTTAGTTTAGTTCTGCTTTAAGGCAGGAGCAGACTCGCATGAGTGTCATGTGGGCCAGATAGCTTGGGAGAAAATAGGAAGTGCCAGGCTTTTCTCGAAGCTGAAAAAGGAGCATGCACAACAATGCAGAAGGCTGTGGATTAGGCTGTAAAGCGTTGCCATTCTTAGTAATGAAGTGCTATAGACTGTCGAGATTTCCAGGTATTTTTTTACTACCCGATGCTCTGTATTTCAAAGGGTAACTCCACTTTTGAGGGAGAAAAAAAAATGGCAATTAACCACTTCCATACCGCGTCATTGTGAAATGACGGCGGCAGGAACCTCTCGCCGATCCGGGTGGACGTCATATTATTCCCGGCGATCTAGGGCGGGCGCGCTAGTTCGCCGATTCCCAGATTTGTGCAGCTCTACTGCCACCATCATGCTTCAGTGTGTATGGTGTTCTTATGGTGATGTGCAGTGTTTTTGCGACAAACATATCCCAGAAGACAGCGGGGGCGTGGCTGCCGCAGTTCTGTATTCCTGGAAGTGGGTGCAAATACCTGTCTTAGACGGGTATCTGCACCCCCCTCCCCCTGACACCAGAGGGGGGGTTCCGGAAAGCGGAAGCTCCATTTTTGATTTCTTGGCCATTTTTCAGAGAATATGAATGCTGACACAAACTTTTCTTTCACTTATGGTTGGTGTTTGGCTGAAGCCATTTATCATCAGTCAACTGTTTACTCTTTTTAAATCAGAATGACAACCGAAACTAACCAAATGACCCTGATCACATACCCCAGTTCTTAATACCATGTATTGCCCCCTTTAACATCAATGACAGCTTGAAGTCTTTTGTGGATGAGGCTCTTTATCATCTCGGATTGTAAAGCTGCCAATTCCTCTTGGCAAAAAGCCTCCAGTTCCTGGAAATTCTTGGGCTGTCTGGCATGAACTGCACGTTTGAAATCGCCCCAGAGGGGCTCAATGATGGGTCAGGAGACTGAGATGGCCACTCCAGAACCTTAACTTTTATTCTGCTGTAACCAATGACAGGTCAACTTGGCCTTGTGTTTTGGTTATTGTCATGTTGAAATGTCCGTGTGTCCCATGTGCAGCTTCCTGGCTGAGTGTAAATTTTCCTCCAGTTTTTTTTTTATAACATACTGCATTCATCTTGCCATCAATTTTGACCAAATTTCCTGTGCCTTTGTAGCTTACACATCCCCAAAACATACGCGATTCACCTCCGTGTTTCACAGTAGAAATGGTGTACCTTTCATCATAGGCCTTGTTGACTCCTCTCCAAATGTAGTGTTTATGGTTGTGACCAAAAAGCTAAGTTTTGGTCTCATCACTCCAAATGACTTTGTTCCAGAAGGTTTGAGGCTTGTCTCTGTGTTATTTGGCATATTGTAAGCGGGATACTTTGTGGCATTTGCGTAGTAATGTTTTTTTTCTGGCGACTCGACCATGCAGCCCATCTTTCTTCAAGTGCCTCCTTATTGTGCATCTTGAAACAATCGCACCACATGTTTTCAGAGAGTCCTGCATTTCACCTGAAGTTATTTGTGGGTTTTTCTGTGCATCCCAAACAACTTTCCTGGCCGTTGTGGCTAAAATTTTAGTTGGTCTACCTGACCGTGGTTTGGTTTCAACAGAAACCCTAATTTTCCACTTCTTGATTAGTTTGAACACTGCTGGTTGGCATTCTCAATTCTTTGGATATCTTTTTTTTATATCCCTTTCCTGTTTTTACAGTTCAACTACCTTTTTTCCCCGCGCAGATCCTTTAACAATTCTTTTGCTTTTTCCCATGACTCAGAATCCAGAAACATCAGTGCAGCACTGATTCCTCTTCTGATGTACTTTGGAGGGGAATGGATCTCTTCCAGCACTTGGCTCAGTATTGGATATTAAATTATGTGACCACTGTATACTTCAATGGCATACAAGTACTTGGCAGGTATTTACAAGTTTGTTATGCCTGATAAAATAGAGTGGCTGCCAGTGACAATTTGCAAAGTTTCCTTTTCTACTACAAGCGGGAGAGACACAGAGGAAGGAGCTGACCTGGGGGGGCAGGGGGATTTGGCATCGCAGGGAGGAGTCCAGAGCTGCGGATGACCGAGGCACTTAAATTGAACCACGGTAATCGGGGCTCAGCAGCTATGTGGGTGGGTTAGGTGATCCTGGTGAATAAGACTCTTTGACAGAAGTTCTGCCTCATGACAGCAAACCATGCATATGGCATATTTTGCAGTTTAAACCATATAATGAAATTGCTGCTTTCTTCATGTGTATGTTTTAAATTCTGCATCTTTGTACAAAAATGTTATTTTTTTTATTTTCTCAACAGACTCTTCTTGAATTTGCTGAAAAATGGAAAGCCTCAGAAGATTCTTTGCCGTTATTGGAAGTGTACATGGTAGCCATTCATAGTTACTCAAATGCTCGGCCATACCTTACCTCACAGTGTGAAAATGTTGGATTAGTACTTGAACGACTAGCTTTGTGAGTATTTTTACAGTGCTGAAAATTATACAATTGTGTATATGAAATTGCTGGATTTAGACTTTTTTTTTTTTTTTTAAGTACTCGCCAATACCAATTACTGATGCCTATCGCCTAGGTAGAGGGTGGTTTGGGAGGTGGGTGGGATTAGGAGGGTAAGTGAGAGTAGAGTTGGGGGAGTAGAAGGGTAAGTGAGGGTAGGGTGGGGGGATAAGTGAGAATGAAGAAGCACAAGGGTGATGAGTATGCAGCAGAGGACTTCTCTATCCTGTCTATGTAATTTGTAATAAGGGAAAAACTTGCACGCTACTATGTTCTAATTTTTAAGTAAATCTAATCAGAGGGTGGTGATAAATGGGGGAGTACTCGGAATGGTCATGGGTGGGTAGTGGGGTCCCCCAGGGTTCTGTGCTGGGACCAATTCTATTTCATTTGTTCATAAATGATCTGGAGGATGGAGTAAATCTCTGTATTTGCAGATGATAATAACTTCTCTGTAGGATGTGAAAACCTTGCAAAAAGATCTAAACAATTAATGGGGTGGGCATCTACATGGAAAATGAGGTTTAATGTAGAAAAATGTAAAATGATGCATTTGGGTGGTAAAACTATGAATGTAATCTATACACTGGGGGGGGGGGGCCTCTGGGGAAATCTAGGATAGAAAAGGACCTGGGGGTCCTAGTAGATAGCAGCAGCTTGGCATTGCATGCCATTGCTGAGCCTAACAAAGCAAACACAATATTGGCCTCCATTAAAAAGGGGATAAACTCCAGAGATAAAATAATTCTCCCACTCTACAAGGCTCTCGTCCGGCGGCACCTAGAGTATTTTGTCCAGTTCTGGGCACCAGTCCTCAGGAAGGATGTACTGGAAATGGTGAGTACAAAGAAGGGCAACAAGGCTAATAAAGGGTCTGGAGAATATTGGTTATGAAGAAAGGTTGCGAGCACTGAATTTATTCTCTCTGGTGAAGAGACGCTTGAGAGGGGATATGATTTCAATTTGCAAATACCATACTGGTGACAATAGGGATAAAACTTTTTTGCGGGCCGTTGGCTCCCGCTGCTGTCAATCAAATCCAGTGATGCGGGGCAGAGTCCTGCTGTCTGTGTCAATGGCCACAGCAGCAAAACTCAGGAGTGTGCCCACACAAGTTCTCTGCAGGGGCACTTGAGGAGGATAGGGGCCGCTCTGTGCAAAACCCTTGCACAGAGCAGGTAAGTATAGGCATGTTATTTAAAAAAAAAAAAAAAAGCCTTTACAATCACTTTACGTTTACTATTCCACCTAAACCACAAAAGGATGGAGGCCCATTTTAGTTGAAGCGGTAGTAAACCTCTGCAATAAAAAAAATAAACTTTCCCCTGCAAAATAATGGCATAATGTGTTGGTATGCATCGCATACTAGCACATTATGAAATGCTTGCCTTAGAATGAAGCCCTCCAGCGGTGTGCTGGGAGGGCTTCACAGGATCCCTCAGGTTTCGGTACTGTGCTCTGAAGGTCTGGCACAGTATGCCGACCTTCAGAGTGCATGCGCCAGTGAAGTCACCAGCTGCATCTAGTGTGAATCTAGTCTAGTATTCATTTTACCTACAGGTAGGCCGCCTTATAGACTTACCTGTAGGTAAAAATCATGAAGCGTACTTTACTACCGCTTTAGGCAATGTCAAATCAATGTCAATGTCAAATCCTGGATAGGATAGGGTGAAATATAGCTGAAAATACATCCTTCACATAGATTGAGATAAGTATTTTATGCACGCATGAGCCCATTTAAATAAAGTGGTCTTTAAGGTTTTGCGTGGTCGTCTGATTTATATTGCTGCTCAAGGACTTCTGGAGGTTTATTTTGAAATTTGAAAGACTAAAACTCTGTAAAAAGTCCAGGTAGGGACTTGGTTATGAAAATTAGCATGTCATCTGCATATACCTCCAATTTATGTTCTTGAAGATTAGTTAGTTAATGTTGGCATTTTTTCTAATTTGGCAGAGTAGTGGCTCGAGAGTCAATAAAATATTTTGGGGGGGGGGGGGGGGCATAGCTGACAGTCCGCAGCCCTGTCTAATGTCTGATATTGGGGTGCCATGTTGGGAATCTTTGTCCAAAGCCTATGTACTGCAACATTGCCTTCATAAAGGACCAATCCATTGGAATTGCTTTACATCATGCCCGGTGGCAAACATTGTCGTAGATGGTTTTGTTTTTAACCACTTGCTTACTGGGCACATATACCCCCTTCCTGCCCAGGCGAAATTTCAGCTTTCAGCACTGCGTCGCTTTAAATTAAAATTGCGCGGTCGTGCGCCGTGCCTCCCAAACAAAATTGACGTCCTTTTTTTCCCCCCACAAATAGAGATTTATTTTGGTGGTATTTGATCACCTCTGCGGTTTTTATTTTTTGCGCTATAAACAAAAAAAGAGCGTCAATTTTGCAAAAAAACTATTTTTTACTTTTTGCTATAATAAATATCCCATTTAAAAGAAAAAAAAATTCTCAGTTTAGGCCGATTCTACATATTTTTGGTAAATAAAAAAAAAAAAATCAATAAGCGTAATAGTGATTGGTTTGCGCAAAAGTTATAGTGGCTACAAAATAGGGGATAGAATTCTGACTTTTTTTATTATTTTTTACTAGTAATACGACGATCTGCGAATTTTGTCAGGACTGCGATATTATGGCACACATCGGACACTTTTGACAAATTTTTGGGACCATTCACATTAATACAGCGATCAGCGCTATAAAAACGCACTGATTACTGTATAAATGTGACTGGCAGGAAAGAGGTTAACACTAGGGGGCGAGGAAGGGGTTAAATGTGGATCCTGGGAGTGATTCTTACTGTGGGGGGAGGGGACTGACTGGGGGAGGTGACCGATGCTGTGTCCCTATGTACAAGGGACACAGCATCAGTCTCCTCTCCCTGACAGGACGTGGAGCTCTGTGTTTACACACAGAGCTCCACGTCCCTGCTCTAAAACTGCTGATCGCGGGTACCTGGCGGACATTGCGGCTGCCAGGCACGCGCATCGGTGACATGCCTGGCGCGCGCCCCCCAGTGGCCAGAGGACCCGAGGCCGTAAAAAGACAGCCTCCCGGATTTATAGAGCCACCTTAAGGCCGTCTTTTTACATACGCCTGGGTCTGAAGTAAAAGTGGTTGTAAACCCTTCACAACCACTTTTACCTACAGGTATGCCTAGATTAAGGCTTACCTATAGGTGCTCGAAATAACACCTAAACCTCCACGGTTTAGGAGATATATGCAAAAGAGACAGGCGTTAATGTCTACGGCGCATGCACTGTAGACAGCGACGCAGGCGTTGTAGACAATGGCGCAGGCACACTGTAGAAACGGCGATCGTGCCGTTTCTAAAGGAGATCGTGCCGTGACTGGTGGCTCCCGTGCACAGCAATAACGGAGCCGCGATACCCGGAAGGAAGAGGGTGAAAGATGGAGGCGAGGAAATCGGGGACATTGCAGGCTTCGGTTTCAGGTAAGTGACACATAATGGGCTACTATGAGATGCCCATTATGCTTTACCTTTGCAGGGAAACAAAGAGGAAGTAAAACCCATCAGGGTTTACTTCCTCTTTAACTACATCATGTTTGATTTCTCGAATTGTGAAATTACTGTGTATCTAGTGAATAAATGTAGCATATTATATATCATATTTTTTTTTCCACCCCCACAGAAGCTGTGTTGAACTTCTTTTATGTTTGCCACAAGAGTTACCGGATGATCATTGGCAGAAATTTCAAGGTTCCATCAAGGTATGTTATGCACTAGGAAGGTATTTGTGTACATAATGTGGAGTTCAGAAATCTTTTATAGGGCAGTAGATTATAATTTATTACTTTTTTTTTAATGGATTCTGGTATTTAGGGCAGTGATATGTTGTCTTTAAATACCACCACCTCACGTATTGATTCCTGCACTGTACATTCTGTCTTTCAGTGACCTGGAATGTGTGCTGATGTTTTAATTGCTGTTACCAAAAGTTTGTCCCGGGGTTAACGGCATTCTCCACAGGGTAGTGTGGGACAAACATAATGTTTTTACCACCATACAGTATGCAGAATTGTCCTGCTTGACCAGAGCCACATGGAACTTTATTCTTTTGATCCATTCACATGGCTCCCCCTCCGGTTCATTTTTGGTCCCTTCCAGCTGTTGGATCCTCACCTGGAATAATCTTTTACCTTATTATTATTAGAACCTTATTTCTCAGTATGTTCTGCGTTTATGCTCAGTTTTTGGTTCATATGGCAGTGGCTGGGCCCTCTACGCTCTCTTCCTTCTTGGTGTAAATCTCTTCTCGATGTTTTACTATGATCATGCAAGCTTCCCTAGTTGTACAGGACACAACCAGTTTAATATATATATTCAGGTGGCTGGATAGTGGATAAAAAAAGAAGCTGCAGGAACATCCCCCTGTAAAACCCCTCCAAATTCCAGCTAGCCTCAGTTTTTTTTGCTAGTGTCCCTAAGTGATGAACCTCTCTGGTAAATAAGAGGTTACAAGCTGTCTTTTTTAAAGCTCTTCTCCTTGGTAGTGTACATGACAGTCTAAAAGTTCATTGCTGTTTGGACTGAACACATGGTCTGAAATCCTAGCTCCTACTTTACCTCAACAGTCAGACTTTTTACATTCAGCCTTGTGCTTCTTCATGAATGGCTTTACAGACACTTTGCCAAATCTTCAGGATGAGTCTTCTCCCTATTCACATGCATAAGATTTTCTGTTTTATAAGCTAGTCATCTAAGCTCCCATTCAAGAAACACTAAAACACCTTTCTCTTTGAAGACTATCGCTTGTTTGTCCCCTTCTTGGATAAGTACTTCAGGGAGATCACAGGGGTTAAAGCGGAGTTCCACCCAAAAGTGGAATTTCTGCTCATTTGTCTCCTCTCCCCCTCCGGTGCCACAATTGGCACCCTTTGGTGGTGGCAGCACGTACTTTAAGAGCATTCTCCTCCCTCAGGAATCCGTTGTAGCGTCTACAAAATAGGGGATAGAATTCTGACCTTTTTTTTTTCTTTTTTTTTTTTACTAGTAATGGCGGCGATCTGCGATTTTTGTCAGGACTGCGATATTGCGGCGGACACATCGGACACTTTTGACACATTTTTGGGGCCATTCACATTTATACAGCGAACAATGATATAAATATACACTGATTACTGTATAAATGTGACTGGCAGGGAAGGGGTTAACACTAGGGGGCGAGGAAGGGGTTAATGTATTCCCTAATTAGTGATTCTTACTGTGGGGGGTGACTGGGGGAGGTGACCGATGGTTGTCCCTATGTACAAGGGACACACCATCAGTCTCCTTTCCCTGACAGGACGCGGAGCTCTGTGTTTACACACAGAGCTCCACGTCCCTGTCTCTGTGACCGCCGATCGCGGGTGCCTGGAAGACATCGCTGCCGCCAGGCACATGCATCGGCACCTGACTGGCGCGGCGGGCGTGCTTACGCGCCGCTCGCCCTCCCCCCCCTCAGTGGCCTGGAGGCCGTATATAGATGGCCTCCAGGCAATTAAGAGCCACAATGTGGCCGTAAAAACCCGCCGTGTGGGCAGGAAGAGGTTAATTTAGACCCCTTAGGAGTGTATAAACAACAGAAAAATGTAAACCCTGTGAAAATCCGATTTATATCTTATTCACACTTCAAATATTAGTAATATAAATAATATTGCAGAAGTCTTAAGTGTATGGTGAAATCACAATCAAGAACTTGTTTGGTATGAGCAAATAATAAAGATTGTGTATTGATATATGTATAGCTGCATGATGGCTTTAATCATTACCTCAAAAATAGATCCACAATCCATCTATGGTTGAGACCCGTATGGGATCCTAGTGAATAAAGTTAAAATCCACTAGACTTCTTGTTTAGCTTCCGAGATGTCACCACCCTTGTGGGATTTAAAGACACTTTTGACCCTGCAGGAGAAGAAACTCTTATTGACAGTATGTTCTCTAAAGTGTTTTGACACATTTGAAATATTCTTGCCATTTTAAATTGATGGCATCTTTATCATGCTCCTATATTCTTGTTCTGAGAGGTCTAGTTATGCACCCCACATATTGTAGAGCACACAAACTGCATTCTACAACATAAACAAAATTTGTAAATCCACATTTTATGTTCTGCTTAATGGGATGTATTGTACCTGTGGCACAAGACTGCATGTTTTTACTCCATGTACGTTTGTCACAATACCGGCATGTATTTAAACCACATCGGTAGGAACTAGGTGACAAACTACCCAGTGTTGGTGCCCATTGGCTTGAAAACCTCCACTCCTCCTTTTTTTTTTTTTTTTTTTTTTTTTTTTTTTAAATGGAAAATTAAATAGTCGTTGGCATATAATAAAAGTATTTTCTCGCAATAGAAATCACCTGATGATAAATGGAAAACAAAGTAACAAGTATCTTGATTACCCTGTCTCCTAGTGTCACGGGACCTGGACTTAAAGGGGTTGTAAAGGTAAAAAAATGATTTCCCTAAATAGCTTCCTTTACCTTAGTGCAGTCCTCCTTCACTTACCTCATCCTTCCATTTTGCTTTTAAATGTCCTTATTTCTTCTGAGAAATCCTCACTTCCTGTTCTTCTGTCTGTAACTCCACACAGTAATGCAAGGCTTTCTCCCTGGTGTGGAGTGTCGTGCTCTCCCCCTCCCTTGGACTAAAGGAGCGTCAGGACGCCCACTAACACACAGCTCCTTTCTCTATATGCAATGTAGAGGGTGTCCGGGCTCTCCGGTAGTCCAAGGGAGGGGGCGAGCACGACACTCCACACCAGGGAGAAAGCCTTGCATTACTGTGTGGAGTTAGACAGAAGAACAGGAAGTGAGGATTTCTCAGAAGAAATTGGGACATTTAAAAGCAAAATGGAAGGATGAGGTAAGTGATTGAGGACTGCACTAAGGTAAAGGAAGCCATTTAGGAAAATATATTTTTACCTTTACAACCCCTTTAAGTCTAGTACACACGGGCCGAATGTTGGGCACAACCCCCGCTTCAATAAAAACCGATTGACATTCGACCTGTGAGTATGGCTGCTGGTCCGACAGAAGCGGGCTGTTTGGCGTCTGTCAGAACACAATAGCGCAGCAGGGGAGATTGCTGCGCTAAAGTTGGATCAGTAGTACAGCGGAGCTGTTGGCTTTTTTTTCTTCCCCAACCTGGCAAATTGAACAAATAAAACTAGTTCTGTACCAGGCTTTTTAGACTTTTTACCTACCATGTCATGTCTATTTATAGCTGAATTGAACTGTCCATCAGTTTAATTCTCCTGATGGTCCAATCTTTGTAACCCTGTTCTCTTAATGCATCGGAAATTGGATCACACAGAGTATAGCTGTCATCTGTAGAACAGTTCCTTTTTGCTCTAACTCACCCACCTATTGTCGCTGATCTGATTGTATGTGTAGGGTGATAGTTTGTTGCCAACAGAAGGAATTTGCGTGCACATTGTTTTCGAAATGTGTGAATATACTAGCCCAGTGATATCCAGAAAATCGGTGGTGTCAATACCACTGATGCACGAGAACTCCATATTTAAATCGTCATTCAAATGCTGCACAAATGATAACAAGCTAACATACATGTTGTTCCACCCTAGGATGAAGTTGTCAATCTACTTCCCATATCAGATAATATCTTGACTGTGGGTTATGATCGGTCTAACAAGTATAACTCCTCCCACCATCCCATATACAAGTTGGTCAATAAAGGGGAAAATTTCACTTTCCAATAGGAAAGGAAACTACGATTCCAATGAATCCATTGCATTCTGTGTGCATGTACAGCAGGGGCTGGCACGTGAACCAGCATTTCACTGCTCTGTTTTCTCCCCAGTTGCTATATATCTATCTCTATCTCTATCATCACATTAACAGAAATATTTTCTTATTGATCTTTTTATTTTTATTCTTTATTTTCTATATCTCTTGCTCTCTGTATCTCTTTTCTACCAACTATCTGTGCACTTTTAATAAAGTGCCTGAAATCTTCACACACTAGTGCATACAATCAAATTTAATGCTGGGGAAAAAAAAATAAAAAATGCTTAGAAAATGTATTGATCACTTTAAAGCCCTCATAAATTAGGTGCATAAAGTCCAATGTTAACATAATCAAGTAACGTGTCCACTGTCCTTTCTATTTATGCATATAATAATATAGTGTATATTTTGAAGACATATAGTTAATTTGAGGGTGTTC